>NW_028280760.1:0-137500 GCF_059751285.1 Brachycentrus maculatus | reverse complement strand
AAGAAAAATAACTTTGCTTCTGAATAATATTTCTAACGATTTAGGAATTCCACCTTAAAGGGACTTATTTATACTCATAAGTAGTGACTAACGAGCACTATCTTTCAAACCTTTCCTCCTCCATCCCTTTTCCTACTCTATGTATATATAGCAAAAATTCCGTTCACCTTGAGTTATTTCTTTTACGACGACTGTTTCCCATAAAATATATTCCACTACTTCATGCTACAATATGGAAAAGATGACTTATAATCTTTTCCTTAAATAAAAAAAAAAAAGTAAATATTTTTTTTTTATTTCTCAAAACATATTAATTAATTTTAATCTTTCACAAAAGTTGCCTAAATAGACATTACGAATATAAAAGAGAAATATTTTTTTTTGGAATTTTGCCCATTGATTGGTTAACACCTGTTGATCCGATTCGGTGCCTTATGGATCGATGGAAGAGTACTTATCCCAATGTCAGAAGGCATATTATTATCGGTCGGATTGTGAAGAAGTAAATATTACCGATAAAATAAAACTAGTGTTTATTTTCGAATATAAGAAAACTAACTACGCTTTACATAAATATCACATATCGCTCACTCCTTTCAAGAACGTCATAAATCAAAAAACTTGATTTTTCAGGAGAACGTTTTTAATGTTTGAAAATGTAATACAATGTATTAAAAATAAATATCAAGCCATTTATTGAACTTTTTAATGTGCAACTGATCTTTTTAGGTAAAACTTGAAGGTTTTTTCTCCACTTGAAAAATATTTAGTATATTTAAAAAAATAATTAAACAATACCTTTTCTTCAAAATGCTAAAACAATACTTTCTGCCCTGTAGCGGGTAAATATTAAGTTAAAAATATGCCTCTTTTGCTGGGATATAGAACAATTTTTGGGCATTCCGAAAACATGTACAACTGAAAATTGACGATATTTGATTTATGACGTTCTTGAAAGGAGTGAGCGATATGTACGTGGTATTGAGCATTTAAAATCCCAGCTTTAGGCAACGTCACGTTTTTTGAAAAAAAATATATTTTTACTCCTTACTTGTGATTTTACTGTAATATTTTTTTCAGTAAATTTATAATAATTCGTGTTATTTTTTGAACTGTAAAATTAACATTTTTTCAATATGTTGTAAATTAACTGAAATAAATTCTTTCTTAGTAAAAAAAACGTATTACTTCATAACAACGTTATTTTATTATCTAACATTAAAATTTACTTACATAACTATGAAAAAAATATGGTTTTATAAAAGGATTTTCAATGAATTATTTGCGCACCTGCCTGTTTACACGCGATAGGACTAAGGCGGGACTCCCGGAATAAGAATCTCAGCTGGGGATGGGATTAATGCATACATTAAGTATGAAGATTCTAGTACAATATATTATTATATCACTACGAGTAGCTACTCGCATGGCGTCTTATAAATCACGGGAATATTTCGTGTGTAAGCCGCCCTCGGCTTCGTATAAATAAATAAGCGGGAAGATTGTTTTAAATATAATACCGAGATGAGGGTGACACTTAAAGGGTAGCGATCTCTTTGCATAATGTGTGCTTACTAGGTGGTTACAAAATAAATAAACCAGAAGCTCCCTAAATAATAATTTCCATATTATGGGACGTGTGATCTCATATTTTAATTGGTAAGAGTGGATTTTTTAAAAAGGAATAACCCGCAAAACCTCTATTAGAGGCTTGTCTGCAGGTAGGATAGTAAGGATAGGGAAGGTAACACCCAGACCAGATATAACGGAAAAAATTCATACCAGAATCTAACGACTGCCACGCGTATATATGTACATACACACGCAAGCTCACGCACATACACACGCACGCACCCACAAGCACACACACGCGTGCACACACGCGCAGCATACGCGCACACGTATAAACGCTAATATATTAATGCACACACCCGCACACATTGTGATGGTAAGATGGTTCTTAGATGGTTCAAAACGAAGATCGTATTTCGATTCAACAGAATAACGTATTGAAATATGTCGCATTATTGTTATATTATAACACATGATAAAATGATGCATGGGAAACACTAGTTATAACTGTGTATGGAGGAGATGCATGAACGTGGAAGAGGCGAAGAATGTTTGCAAGGACAGAGTGGTGTGGCGCTCTATTCCCTCTGCCTACCCCTGCGGGGAAGCGGCGTGATGGTTAGTTAGTTTAGGAAACACTAGTTTTGTTAATAGGGTGTACCTCCGGAACGCGGAGGGGTGGCGGCGCGGGGTCTCCACTAAGTCGGGGTGAGGATCTCGGCTACCTCCCGCACGAGCAGCAAGCAGTACCGGCTAGAGCTAAGAGATGGCGCCCGCTCCGTGCCGTACGAATAGGAATTAGGCTCGCGTTATTTATGGCAGTTATTGAAATTTTACGGCCAATAAAGGTTCAACTCTTCCGCGGGGAATTTTAAGACAATGAACGCTGCGTTTACCAAGGAAATATATACTTTATACATGTTATTAATAATTAATATCCTATGTAGGTGACGCTGTTTTCCGAGGCAATATATCTGAATGGGATATAAATTACCCACACCACAATTTAAATCGATTTACGTCATCGTACTAACAGACACCATGTACGCTTCTTTCTAATGGTGATAATATTTTAATAACAAAATAAATAGTAAATTCTACAATATTCATCACTAAACTACAAAAAATAAAACATTGAAACTTAAATACTAAGCCGTCACCTTTACTCCTCAATTTACAGCGATAACCATATATTAACTATAAAAAGTACTCAATGCTACTCATAACTATTTCATTTCTTTTTTACTAACCTCATTTTAATTGTGATTTTTAAAGAGAAAGTAAAGACTTGTAAATTTAAAAAATATACTTGAACTATTTTTTATACATTTTAATATGTTATGTCAATACATAAACAAAATGTAGTGAATACATTTATGAATAAGTGTCACTTTAAACAAAATAATTTGTACCGCTATAAAACACGCGGTAAGCCCTTGTCTCCCATTCTCGCTCCAGTAAAGGACATGCCTCTTCCTTACATCCTTTAAGATGTAGAACATGTAAGGTGATACTGGCGGAGCTAATGCCAGGACAATAAAATGTCAATATTCGCAATAACTTAATATTAAGGAGTGCTGGAAAGGGACGAGAGGGCTGGAACGGTCTACCCTTAAGGACAAACTTACATCTTAGCCTACTTCGAGTGACGTAATTTGATTTGGTGCTTTGTTAACCCTTTCCTAGCCAAACGCTAGTTCTTAAACGATGGAGATATTGTTTGAAAAATAATCACCGAATGAAAAAACCGGATTGTGGAAATAGAAGTGTTTACAGGACCAAAATTAGATGGAAATATCAAGATTTGGAAGTCAAATATTGAATAAGTGAATTAAGGAATGAAATAATTTTTATATCTTGAATACTAAGATGCAACTGGGAGGCTACGCAAACCGTTTTATTTTAATTATTTTGAAACCCTAAGTCATCGTAACTGCTCAGTCATACTAAGCAGTAATCGTAGCAGTAGTTATATAGTGTATGCATTGAATTTAGAACCCTTCGGAAGAAAACCTCATGGCGAAAGATGGCCTTTTATTCCAATTAATTTTAATTTATTTCTTCGTTTATCATTTTTTTCTTCCGAGTATTTCTATGAAGAAGATATATTTAAACGAAACATAAATAGGTCTGTGATAAAGACAATTAGATTTAGAATCGTTAATAAGAAAGAAATGAGCGTAATGTAGACCAAAATAAGAAAACTATAATAGAATAGTATCAGTAATTAATAAATGTGATCAATCCAATATCTCATAAAAATAATTTTATCGACACAAAAACAAGTCTCTTAACAGCTTCTGTAAATGAAATTCTTGAAAGGAGAAAATTTGGGCTACTGAGTGTAGGTAAAATAATTAATAAATAGCACCAATGTCAATTTTAGATTTTTAAAGTTTAATTATGCTCGTTTGTCTTAAAATAAAAATTTTAATGATTAATTCCCAATGAAAGTATTAAATTTACGAGCTTAAAAGGAAGATTATTTTAAATCCAATTTATTTGTACTAAGCCTCCACTCGTTTACGGGTGATTAAATTTATTTGAATTAGAAATATAAAAGGAGATAATTTGAGTAAAATATACAAACTAAAAAAAATATGTTTAATTTTTTAACACAGGAGGATATTATATTATAAAAATATTCGCCTTACACGAGAAAACCTTATAATTATTTAAGCTTTTGTCGTTTTACATGGAAAATGAAGGCTAATTATAAAAAATATAAATATGCAATAAATAACTGAAAAATATATTGAAAGATGTATGAGTCGAGTTTGAAAAATGTTACTATATTAGAAGTTCTTAAGGCACACAAACAGCCTTTATATAATTTGCCCACGATTTCAGCATTTTTCTCCACCTGCACACTACGTACGAGTATTACGGAAAAGAACGTTTAAGGTGCTCTGGGCAGGTCGGGGTACTCGAGTACCTTTCCTCCCCGCGCGGTGCTCCTTCCTCCCGCGGGGTGGCCCCTTCCCTCGATAATCTAAGTAACACATAAATATGATCAAGTGCCTTTGTAAAGCCGGGCTTTGCTAAAAGTTCCAGCGAAGAGACCGTTCTAGGCGAGGCAGGGGCGGGGGGCGGGGGGCGGAGGACGAAGCGGAAGGGGAGTTTCTAAGAAACAACGTCTTTTATATTACCTATAATAGGTGTGATGTTATTATGTATAGTAAAACTTGCACGATTTATCTGCATACTTCTGACGCGCGTAATTGATATATTCTTATTATAGGGCGAAATTGATTTTACGGCTTAAATTAAAGTGAAAATATATTTTAGGGTGATTCGAAAGGATTGCGCGGAAAATTCAACTTAACAAACTTGTTATTTTTCAGAAGTTCGTTTATGAAAATGCTTTTTTCAATTGTTACTTTTTATCGACATAATAACGAACATTGCATGTACAAAAAGTATCATCGGAAACAAAGCCAGAATTACTACTTAACCTATGAAAGTTTAATTTTTACAGGGTTCCATCTGGTCTCGTTTTGGCATATTACACCTACATAATAAACCCACAACTTAGTGATACAAGAAAGTGACATAAAAAATTAATGATTTTTTCCAGGAAAGAATCCATTTGATATTTATGGTATATTGGTATTTTGTCGCAGTTTACATACTCTTACATAATTGCTAATTAGGATACTATTAACCGTCGTAACGTCGGTTAATAGTATCCTAATTAGCAATTATTACGTAAATGCTCTAGTCATCTGTCGGCAGGTAAACACTCACCGCCTTGGCAAGTTCGAGTCACCTACTCGAATAGGTATATTGGTAAGACTAAGAGTACTATAAAAACCCTTTGACGACTTAAATAGTTGTCCAAGTTGGACTCTCTTACGAGAATATAATTTGGGCTCCAATTCCAAGTTCGGGGGCCATTTGCGAGTGAGGAAGGCACTAATTGGCAGTCTCTAGAGAAGTTTGTTCCTTGCTAATACCTCCCGAGCTCAAGGAAAGCTTTCACATGCTCCTATACTCCTATCTGTACACCGTGTTTACTGAGTTATGTTTGCATAAACTAGGCATACCTATATTCCTTACTGTTTCCCAATTTATAACCGTATTGGAAGCTTCGCGGACCTAACATATTAATTTACTGCCAAACAATCCCGAAGAAAGACGAAACGAATTTAAATTTATGGCTGAGTAATGTTAGCGTTATTATAATTATAACTTAACAAGACTGTTAACCGGTTAAGATTCAACTATTGCCAATTGTTATATGGTTATTTCCATTACATTCCAAAATACTGTTGCTAAAAACAAACAACCGTAGAGTATAATAAGATATTATAATAATAAAACCCTTATTCGCACCCCAATGGTGCATAGGGCACTGCGTCATATAAACGCAGTGTTATCTTGATCGTTTACACATGAAGGAAAGGTGATCAGCCCTCCGCTTCAGGTACCAGTCCAGGGTAATATTGAATAAATATGACAGTGAAAAAAATCACTTATATTTATTTGACCCCCCTTGGTAATCGAACCCGGGACCTCCAGAACGGTAGCCGATTTAGATATTATAGTTAAATTAATTCCTTTCCAATTACTATCTTT
Source organism: Brachycentrus maculatus (assembly GCF_059751285.1). Lineage (NCBI taxonomy): Eukaryota > Metazoa > Arthropoda > Insecta > Trichoptera > Brachycentridae > Brachycentrus > Brachycentrus maculatus. The sequence goes on along the minus strand of NW_028280760.1, from coordinate 131,350 downwards.
GTGTGACACTGAGATTTCAATACGTATTCACTCGCACCACATTTGACTGAATTTGGGGAAAAGTCAACAAGATCAAAAGCGCGTAACATAAAAAAAAAACATTAAAATTCTTAAACCTTCGACCCTGTGAGTACATTTACATATTACATGTACCTGCATTTATTTTTTTATCAAGAAACATACATTTTGGACCCCATTACGTAGAATATTTATTTAGAGACTTATTTAGGGAATATCGAAAATTATTTTAATACCCTCGAAGAAGTCATCGAATACGACGGCATTTGGGTACTTTACATAGCAGAGCTTCTGGGGGTTGGATTCCTCGGTCGGGTGGTGGTGAATTTTGGAGAATCTAAGAAATAAATTCGCACTCATCCACACATTCACATATAATCAAATATATTAAATTCAATTGAATAAACATTTTATTTAAATTAAAAGCATTTACAAACCGGAAAAATCATATTGGTATTTATTATAATTTAAAAAATTATGGATTTTTTTCTTTAAATTATAGTTCATAAATACCGCACAAAAATTTGCGGTTTTTATATAATAAAATAAATTTGACAGAAAAAAAGTGTGCGTAACGTGACTGTTAACAGGAAATGGAACAAACTCAGTTGGCGCCTTTCCACAAAAAGGGTGAGAATTCACTAGAGAGTTAAACGATAAGCAGCAATTTTGTACTCAGTGATGTGATATCTTCGTCACTTCAATTGTGATTGCCATGTAACAAAAATAGTTTTTTTATGAACTTTACTCCCCTAATTGATTAATTCAAACCTTTGATAAAAATAATTAAATCATAATTCCAACGCTTCGATTTAAAATCGATCCTGTTGAACTTTGACATTGCAAATTTAGCATAAACTCATTTCCTATCAGTAATCAGAGTGAATGCGTAATGTAAGTTATAACTCTGTTAAATTAGAGTGTTCTTTCAATCGGACTGATATGTATATTTACCTTCTTAATTTATTTTTTACAATAATCAACTTACTTAAATAAATTTAGTCCTTTAGGACTTAAAAAATATTCAAGATTATTGTTTTTCCATAATGTATGTATTATAAACTGTTACTGTAATTGTTAAAATAATTATATTGCGTCAACAATAAATAAATAATATAATAATAAATAATAAATAATCATTTTTAGACCCGCATGTTTTACAATGCTATTGTGATTTAAGGTCTATTCGCGATATGTAACATCAATTGTGATTATCATGATTATCAATTAAGTGTTACTTGGTAAATACCAACATGCGGAATGCATCAAAATACGTTTCGCAATAGATTTTAAGAAATACTGGTATTTACTAAGTAAAACTTAAAATAAAAATGGATAGATATTACAACAAAATGACTACTGAATCAATTAATGAAAAAAAAATACTTATACAGATTCATAATATAGAATTTTCATAGTTTTACTTTTATTTTATCAAGTAAAATAAAACATTCTTCTATAATTGTTGAAAACAATATTTTAAAAACTGAAACTCAATTTCCGACGGACCCATTCAGACATTTCTTTTGCAAGTATAAATCCCCTCCCAGTCAGTTTAACTCTCCCTCCACTCCACTTCCCCTCCGCTCCTTCCAACCCTATTTAAGCTTAAGGGGAGGAGCTCATCCCTTCTAACCTGTTGCGCTTATCCGACCTGCTCTCTAAATATAAGTGAGATCACAAAACAATTGCGAAGCATAACTTATTGTACCAAATATTAATTATAATCCTAATGGCACATATTTTACTCTTAATAAAGAATTGTGGATTGAATATGTGTAAATTCAAGTAAGTTTTTATTAAGTTTAACATTCAAATACATCTTTGAATTTTTCAGATAAATTATTTTGTTTCTACGGGTATCGAGACATCCTCGTCTCTTTGTCTGGACGATTGTAGTGATTACTACGCATAACAACTTAGCGTGCAAAAATATTTATACATCACAACAACACAATAACACTTCTTAAAAATTACATGCGTTGTTAGTATGTCGAAGGCCAATATACAAGGGTGCCTGCTATCTTTATGGCTCCTGTTGAAGGAGCCTAGGAGCTTAGTGTAAATAAGAGCTAATATGAACTAAGGGAAACGAAGTTTATCAAAATATTTGTATACGTCATTAGCTGACATTTTTAACATAATTATTGAATAAAATATGGCTTTGTATACAATTTTTGTTGACATTTTTAAACAGTTATGCCATCAGCTCAATGTAACTCAATCTCATTTTATATCTTTCTTACAGGTCTCCCTACATTTCAAAAAAATCTTAAGTGTGAAATATTACCAGGTAGGGGTGGTGTAATCGAGGGAGATAATAAAACCGAGCATAATTATGATTTACCCCAAGGAAAAATCTCAAGCTAGTCATTATATCACATTATTATAGGCTGTGTTAACACCGCCCTTCGAGGGTAGTTGCTTATTTGAGAGTAGGCTCTATGCGGAATCTTTTTAGTTCAGAGGAAAATCTTTGGAAAATGACACAATCATATAATGGAAAGGGTTAAAAAATTATGAAAAATTAAAAAAAAAACTTTTAGTCAGTCTCCCCAAAAATACTTTTTAAGCATCTTTGATGACAAGAGAAAAATATATTTAAAAAAAACGCTGGTTTTGTATTTATTTTAGTATGTTCATACAATTCATACAAGTCCATGAGTAATATAAGTCTTCTTTTTCATCTTTTTCTTCTTCGTACCCTTGTCCGCACCCCAATGGTACATAAGTCTCTGCATCATATAAACGCAGTGTTATCTTGATCGTTAACACATAAAGGAAAGGTGATCAGCCCTCCGCTTTCGGTACCAGTCCAGGGTAATATTGAATAAATATATGAGTGCACAAATCACTTAAATTTATTTGACCCCCCAACTTCCAGGAGTTGAATTTGGGACCTTCAGAACGGTAGCCGAGCATGCTGGCCATTATACTACGAAGGTATATATGAATATGACTATGAGTAGAAAGACAAATATATATAAAATAAGATTAAGGATTATTTTTTAAAGGAATTCATTTATATAACACTTTCCTTATTACTCAATATTCACATTGCATAATGCCACATTAAACTTTTCTTCTTGATGATCAGTTTTGGAATAACCATTCTCTCGTCAGGTCAACTATAGACTCCTTGAAATTGTTTTATGTTACAACATTTCTAAAGAGAGATAAAGGAATCATAATTTCAAATTTCTATGTTTGCGTAACCAGTAAAAAGTCAGGAGGAGACTGTCCAATTTCTCGAAGGTAATTGTGCCCCGTCCAAAGTCAACCAGCAGCAGCCAGCGGCCGCCAACCCCACCCCCTCGCAGCGACGGAAGGGGTAACCAGCCCCCCAGCGGACGTGGATCGGTCATCAAACTGCCGTAATGGCCAATTACAAGACATTAGAGACCACCCTGTACCGCCCCAGATACCACTCGCTACTCACCCTATACTTATGGACGCATAAGTACCCGTTTTAACTTGGTAAAGATGTACTATCTACTTGTGATATATTGTAATCGTTCCACACATTATCTCTTAACTTGACAACAAACTTGAAATAATTTCATATCAGGACATGGCATCACTCTTCATTTTTTTATTTCACATATTTCAACTAACCATTTTTTTTCATGGACCGTTTTCTACTTTTTAAATTCACGAAGGTATATAGGTATAATAAAAACCCTTACCGCACCCCAATGGTGCATAGGGCACTGCTTCATATAAACGCAGTGTTATCTCGATCGTTTACACATGAAGGAAAGGTGATCAGCCCTCCACTTCAGGTACCAGTCCAGTGTAATATTGAATAAATATTAGAGTGAAAAAATCACTTATATTTATTAAACCCCCCCTGGGAATCGAACCCGGGACCTCCAGAACGGTAGCCGAGAATGCTGACCATTACACTACGGAGGCGGACCAATATAGGTATTGTGCCTTTAAACCATTAGTTTTATTTTAATGAAACAAAAATACAAATCTAAAAATTGTGAAATTTATAGATTTGTATTTTTTGTTGTAAAAACGATGACGAGCTGGTTTATTTGCAGTTTACGAATTTTTATAATTTTCATCATGTTTTTTTGTTACGAACATTATTAATGTAATGACAAAGGTGGCGCGAATAACTCATACATCATTCGTTCGTCAATAAAAAAAATCCGTTATTTGAAACGTTCATACCTAGATAAACTTTAATATAAAATATAATATAAAAAAAAAACTTTTACTGACATTTCTTAGTGAAAATGGATTTAAGATGTAAAATTAGGATAAAATGAACAAATAGCTTTAATTTTAATCAATGATTTTTTAAAATTTGTTTGACAAATCGGAAAAAATACTTACCTACCTTAATAACCTACCTTACCTTAAAATCCTTATTACCTTAAAATCCAATATAAACTTTTAAATTTCTCTCAGAATTATATAAATTGAAATACGTAGGTAAATAAAAAAAATACATAAAACAACTAGATATTATTTTTCGTAACATTAAAATCATCATGTAACATTTTCTTATGATAAAATAAAAGCAGCACTCTTTACATATGCATATATAATATATGCATGTATAAAATCAGGTGACTTTTCAATTCTAGGTGACTTCCAACCCTTCTAGCTATTTCCTAGATACTGGGAAAAGAAAATCTCGCTGACATCTTACAGGAAGCGCAAAGCGCGGGAAACTTCACTAAAATTAAAGATGGCACCCCCGGAAATGAAATTCTTTCAAAGCGCATTGCACGCGTCTTAAATGCACTTTGTTTCATTGAATTTATGAGATTCGTTGAAATAGTACTGATACTAGTCTGTTCAAGAAACGTGTCTGTTTCACGACAAAATAATGTTTTCCAAGATCGTTTCAAAGTATTTAAATGAAATAATGATTTATATATTCCAGTAGATATTTCGAAGAACTTCTTTAAGTATTCTTCAACTCATATAATAGCTGCCTCTTACTACACTGATGAAAGCAGATTAATGAGCATTCCTTGATCTCGCTGTTTGATGTTTGTATAATATTTTGTTTTAAATTTTCATAGTGTAAATTTCATTAGCCTTCGTTTTGAATGAACCTGTTTTCTACATTATGATTTGATTAGATAAAATTCTTTTAACAAACAAACCAAAAAATTACATAAGGAAAATATTTTTGCTTCGCACTTGTTTATGATTTCTAATTCGAACTTTTGTAAAAAAAAAATGGTCCCCCATCAAAATCATTAATTTTTTTCGTTTTCAGGATTTAATTTAATTTAAAAATGCGGTTCTATTTTTGGGTTCACGTGGATAAAATCCAATGTTTCAATAAACTCCGAGTTTGAAATACCTCTTAAAATGTCGCTTGATACATCAAAGGTTTATCGTTTAGCACATCTCAGTAAGGTATGAACTGTTAAGCCTGTTTTTCCTTTCCCGGGATATGACTGAGAGGCACTCGCGACCCGTCACAAGCGATATATCTCTCCATCCACTGAGCCGTGGCAAACCACCCCCCTCCCCCCCTTGTGCTACCCAGTTCACCCGCAAGGGGGTGAGTGTTATTGCAATAGCCTCAACTACAAATACTCGTAGATGTTACAGCACATTTAATTTTCATAATCAAGTTGTATTTTTTGTGGATGTTTAAATTAAATGCACAATTGAAGATTTTGAGAAAAAAAAATACATGGCACATGGAAGAAACGATTGAAAAGAATAAAATTAAAATATTCTACAGTTGTTTGTTACTATTGATTAAAAATGTAAAACAATAAAAATAAAAGATCTTTCACTCTCTTCAAATATATTGAATTAATGACTTCGTTTTTTTTTTTAAATGAGATCATTAAAAATGAGAACATCATGGACTGATTGATAGAACTTGTAGTCTATTAGAAAGGTGTTATATAATATATATAAAGATCAGTTTAAATTAAATTTATTTTCTGAATAGAAAATCAATCCTGTCAGTTTTATGACAGAATGATAATAACACTAATAGAATCGATTTTTTGGTAATATCAACTTCCTGAAAATATGGAACGACAAACTGTTCTAAAACGCCAAAATCAAGATAAATGTTGTGAATAGTAAAATTCATTAAAGTTTTCTTTTATATTTTTAGGAACATCACCTTACATAAGAAATCGATAGCTGAAATGCGGTACAAATGCGTGTCGATGGCTTGAAAATTCACTAAAATACCATATGTGATAATATCCAGTTCATATAAGAAAATAATTTTACTCTTCTCGAATTTGATGATACACAACACGATAACACACTTTAGAATCATATTTCATGCCGCTCTTTCACGCGTACATTTCAAATGTATCTACATACATAAATTTAATACTACCTATAGAATAAAGTCATTATAAATAGATTGAAAATAAATTCTAAATATCTCCCAGCTCAACCCTTTAGTTTTCATCCAACTATTGTTTTACCAAAAGTGTGAATCCCGAGCCTTCATTTGCATCTATTTCTGAAAATCTAGACAGCTAGGAAATATAAAATAGTTGGTAGTTAGTTACGTCCCTGGAGTAAAAAGGATTTAAACTTTCGGGGAGTAACAAGAGACTATCTACCTACTTACTTCCTCCCGACTCTACCCACTCGCTCCCCTCCGCCCGCCGATGGAGCCTCCTACGCCCATCAAAAGCCACTCTTGCCTTTGAGAAGTGGAGACAGAATTAACGTGAGTCGATATCGGCTTTGTCGAACAGGGAAGTATAAATAAAACATTTTTTTCTAATATATATTTTTTTCCAATAGTTAACTTGAGAGGATATTTTAATATCATTCTAAGAGGCTTCATGGCAATTATGTTTAATATTTAATATCGTGAGGCGGCAAAAACTCAATAACTCAAGACAAGTAAATTTTCTACATTCTTGGTCCAATTAATATCGATATTTTTTTTTTTTTTTTGTTTTATTATCGTGTTCAATTTTATCGGTTCTCAAAATGAAATTTTCAGTTTTAGTGTAATAACATTCCAGACGTTTATTAAAATAAAAATAAAATGGTACATCCTCCTACGTTATTCACCGATAGCTTTCAAATTATGACTCAACATTGCATTCAGATAGGCGCGTGTTTTTTTATATTTTTTACCTGTGACGGGTCAAATCATGTTCTCTACAAAATCACATTTTTTGGTCGCAATATCAAACGTCATCTGTTGAACATAACAGTAACACTTCTTCTTCTGCTTGGTATAGGCCTTGTGGCCTATTTTTAAGAGGGATCAGCCTCCTGCGATGCTACATATTTAAAATATAAAATATGCGATACTAACAGTAACACGCGCTATACTAAATATTGCTCAAAGCAATAGCTGCCAAAATATTCAACGCACAAGCATCACATTAGAAATGTATGCTTTCACATTTCAAGTAAGCTAATTACGAAAAGTCCATAATATTAATTTATAGAAACCAGTACCTACATCATTCACTGTGTCAAAAGTCATAATATATGATCATCAAAAACCAAAAAACTTTATTCTTGGTCTGGTGTTAAGTTTGGTGTTATGACTCTATTAAAAATGTATTTTAAAGTACGCTTCAGAGTCCACCCCTGGCAGTCACTGTTAAAAGACCGAAGATCTTTAATGGAGTGAAGGGGTACTAGGAATAAAGTTAAGCACTGATGGCAATATATTGACAAGCGTATTAACCACCGACATTTCTTCTTTATCAAGCCATTTATATGAAAAGACATTTGTGGATAATAACTCTCGCAAATAAATACAGTCGTAATACGTTTTCTTATAAAAAGCCATCGGATTATATTTTTGGTATTTAAACATCACGTATCTGAAAGGTTCTTTTAACGTTTCCATCGAAACAATACAAATGGAAATCATTTATTCAACGTTTTGTTTATACTAACTGAAAAGTAAATAGAGTCAACAATGACTAGCAGTGTTCACTGCGTTACTGTTGGTCATGATGAACTTCTCGTCACGTCACTGCTAATAGAACCGAGAGTTATTGTCCACTGATGTGGACCGTATGATTACGGTTCTCTACACATCAAACGTTTGTCTTGCCATGGCAACGCTTTTTGAATAATTATACCCAAAAAAGTGTACACCGTACCGTCACACCCATCAAAATAACGAAATATTTTAATGCCGGTCATCATTTTTATATCTTGAATTTTATGTCTCTTATTCGATCTTTTATTAAAAACCTGACTCTAATCAACAACAAAAAATCGTCTTCTTTATCCCCTTATCCGCATTTAAATGATGCATAGTCCACCATATCGGATAGACACGAAGTTAACTTGATCGGTATTAAGACGGGATGATCAGTCCTGCACTCCAGATATAAGAGAGGGCTGGAATATATTTGAACTTATGCAGATGACATACACAGGAGCTCAGTGTGAAGTATGTAATTGGTAACTGGTGTATGGAAAAGTAAATAAATGAGGAGTAATAAGTTGGCAAATGATAATAGCAGCAATAGCTAGAGGAGTCAGGGTTACATACTCGTACTCATGCTCAGTTTGTTTCACTTGGACACTGGTGATGTACATGATTGCTTGTGGAAACATATAATGTGATCAAACCTTTAAATAAATAAAAATATATTTTATTTATAAAACATCTACAGATATATCCGAGGAAAACAGATCAATACCTTAATCTAAAAATTTGCAAAACAGCAACATTGTTGTGATTTATATCTGGAGTTTAAAATATTTTATGCTTTCTACCCAAATAAGGGATAAGTTATGATGATATAGGGGAAAATAATAAAATCTCCTTATACTATTAGACGGTCAGCGGTCGTAGGTCACTACGCACTACATTCGACCCAATATAATATGATAATATGCCCTAACTACCCCCTGTCACGAACACGCTGCGAGGGCAGTTTGAGGGTCAGAGTATCACAAAGTGGGATAAATATTCCCTGTTTATGTGCTGTAATATGAAGTTATGGGATTTAGAGGCCAAGATAAAAAAGGATAAAGTGTAGTAAAGTCCTTAAAGTAATGCTAAAATCGTATTACTTCAAAACGTTTTTGTAAGTACCTGAGTACAAACACGAATTAACTAAGACAAAAATACAGACATAACATCCCTCGCTTGGAGCGGTTTATTGGTTCCGTCGAAATTACAAACTGCAAACACAAGTGGGAAAAAATTATTTAAAAATAATAACAATTACCAAACAATGGTTGAAAAAAACATTCTCACTTAATGTTTTGATGGCGATGTCTTTTAAAATTAATAAGATTTAACAACAAAACAGTAAACACTGAAAAATTACTGTAAACAAACATGCCGACGTACATGACAGTTCTCAAAAGAACCACTAAAATATGGATTATCATGGACAATTACAGACTTCTTGATAAAAACTACGGAAAATCATTTAACAATCGAATGATGTCATAAAACGCGTTTTGCTAAATTTCTATTGGAAACGGTCTCTAAGTCTAAATACGTTAAGTAAAATATCTATATACATAAATTCAGATCTTAACGTGTCTCGCATCGTGTCCAATATTAAAATCAATAAATTATGAAAAAAAAAAGTGCAAAGAAATTTTGAATGTAATACCTTATACATATATCCCTTCAAACCCTTATCCACACCCCAATGGTGCATAGGGCACTGCATTATATAAACGTAGTGTTATCTTGATCATTAACACATGAAGGAAAGGGGATAAGCCTTCCGCCTCAGGTACCAGCCCAGGGTAATATTGAAAAAATATTGGAGTGAAAAAATCGCATATATTTATTTGACCCCCCTGGTAATCGAACCCGGGACCTCCAGAACGGTAGCAGAGCGTGCTGACCATTACACTACGGAGGCGGACAGATTTATTGTATATTATATACAATAAATAAAAAATTAATCTCTCTTTGCACTATATTATAAAAAAATTATTGAATGCATGAAATTAGTTATATTACGATACCAAAATGATATTGCATACTTGAATACATATATTAATTTCTACGCGAAGAATAAAGCAGGTAGGTATGTTGTATGATATTTTATTTTGTGGACATCTTTAGCAATGTAGGCTTTATCCCACCCCCGCCCTTATCTGCTTTCTGCGTCCAGAAGAAAATAAAATTCCACGTTACAAGGACTTTCGGCGGAACACGGCATAAGCCGCTATATATTTTGTCGGAAGGAAGTAGGATCTCCGTATTTCCGGTTCGGCGGTTGCCATTTTCTACGGCTGGACTCTTGACAGGAAATACACTGTAACTTTTCTCATTCTACGGTATTTTATAATGCGCGCAGGACGTACTTACAATATTGCTTATTGGAAATTGAAATAAAAGCTATTATTTTAATATAAAAATTTGCATTCTTATCATTCAAACCAATATTCAATTTGTCTAAATGACCCTGCTGCTTGTAAATACAATTTCTTGGTTAAATCCTTTTTTTTCATTATAAATAAAACACAAATATTGTTTTATCAACTTTTATTTTGGGTACTATTATATCAACCTGTTTTGACAATTCGGGTTTTTTCAAAGAAAATTTAGGATGTTTTAATAATAATAAAGTAAATCATAATTGCTTAACACATTTAAAAAATCATTCCTTTAATTAAAAAAGGGTATAAAAATATTGGATTAAAATCAAAATAAAGTACTGGATTAAAATCAAAACTAAGTACTCATTACATAATTTAGAGATTTTCTAAATTTAAAAAAACATTAAACAAAAATTTTAAGATCATTAAAACACCAAGTAAATTTAAGATATAGATAGCCCTGTTTTAAGTATTTTCTCTTTCCGAAGAAAAAAAAAACTCCACCCATCCCACTCCTCTAACATCAAACCTCACTTAATCAACCACTTCATTCTCTCACCTTCTCACCTTACTATTAATATTTCTCTGTTTTAAGTTTAGCACTTATCTATCCCTGAAGAAGGCAAGGTGTTTGTCGAAACCGGTTGGAAAGATAGTTCCAAAAACAAAAGTGGTTAAAAATGAAGTTTTCGTTTTATTTGTTTCATAAAGTTTATAAAATATGCTACAAATTGTTAGCGAAAAACATTTTTTTAATACATTATTTTCATTAGTCCGGTTCTGTAAAGACCCACGAAGGACCTACGACTTGCTCCAAGTCAGTAGAGTCGTATAGTAGTCTGTTTTCTCTAAAGCGGATCTGTCCGAGGGCAGATTATTCGTAAACCTACTACAAATAATGTCGGACATAATACCCAATTTCTAGGAATACATTTTCCATAATAAAATTTCAGCTTTCTATAAGCCGGTCAAAACATGAAAATCTCCAATTCGCAAAAATAAATTGAATTTACAATGGATATTCATAAACGAATTATTATCAATTCAGATGCGTTAGGGACAAAACGGTTTATAATATTTATTATAGTTATATCAGATTTCATATTAGACTTTAATTAAATACATTACCTCAAGGGACTCTCGTACGCATTAGATAATTACCAAAAGCGTGTACGAGTACGGGTTTGCAATCCCGAATGCCCCATTCATTACTTCTTTTCTTCTTTTCCCCACCACTTTTCCTCGTCCATAAGAGTAATATACTCGTACAAGTAATGTCCTTCACTCTGAGCTCCCCTACACTTCCGGGATTCCTACAAAATATATTCCATTCTTACAGAATGTGGAGCGCAGGACTGATCACCTTTCCTTTATATTTTATATGATCTATAATTCAGATAATATAACACCGCTTCGATTCGATACGGTGTCCTATTCACCATTGGGATGCGAATGGGTGTCAAAAAAAAGATTATATTAAACTGACGTCAAAAATAACTATTTAATATATTTTCATCGTGTTCCAGAAGTCACTTTGATATTTTTAATTTATTATTTTTTCTGACAAAAAGCCAAAGTCCTTTGTAAGTTAGTGAAATGTATCAATTTTTTACTGACAACAAAATGGAACAAGAATTTATCTGCTAAGATAGCACCTTTGTAATAGCTGCAGTGCTGAGTAACGGGTCGATGTCTACAAATTGTGTTACTTGGATTTGTTATCTGTATTGCATAAACCATGTTGAAGAAAACATTGCAAGTAAAATTAAGATTTTTATAAACTTATTACACGTATAGATGACCTCGTGACAAAAGGAAAACAAAAGGACATCACCATAGTAAAATGTTAGCAAATTGAGGGCGATGACGAGTACTTACAGGTATTCGCGTACCTGTGCGTGTACTCGTATGTTCATAAATACACATTCATTGTAGATAAACTTATCTACTTTATCTAGTATCTAATAAGATACCGGGATATCAGGGATGGCCCATTCTATGAATACTTATTTATAAATTATATATATATATATATATATATATATATATATATATATATATATATATATATATATATATATATATATATATATATATATATATATATATATATATATATATATATATATATATATATATATATATATATATATATATATATATATATATATATATATATATATATATATATATATATATATATATATATATATATATATATATATATATATATATATATATAAATAGCCTAACTATAAAGGAAGATATGTATACATGACATTGTCTTATGGCTCATAAATATTATAAGAATAAATCAACAAAAAGAAAACTTAATAAGGATAATTTGGATTGTTCCGCATTTTTATTGCATTGATAATACCATTATAGTTCATTAACAAAAGAAAACTTAATAAGGATAATTTGGATTGTTCCGCATTTTTATTGCATTGATAATACCATTATAGTTCATTAACAAAAGAAAACTTAATAAGGATAATTTGGATTGTTCCGCATTTTTATTGCATTGATAATACCATTATAGTTCATTAACAAGTACACTTTTGTTTGAGTACGGAATTAAAATAATTTAGTTGAAGTAATTTACATAAAAAGCTCTTATGTACACAATTTATGCATGCATGACGTTCAAAAACGTATTTAGTTATTAATAAAATGGGTCGTATCGTGGCAGCCCTATCCTTATCTGATATCCGAAGGTTTACGATGATAGGGACTCCGTCGTTTCGTTTTAGTAACACCCGAAATATTACGCTCGTCAAATCCCGAAAACTTTATTATCTTAGTATTCCGCCATGTTCTAAAAATCAAATCAATTTCAAATGTACCAAAATTAACTATAAATTTGGTTCCATCAACACCCGTTTAGTGTAATTTTTGATAAGGAGTAATATTATTTTGTTAAAGTGTGAAGATAAAAATAGATTTGTGATGTGTACGTAATGGCGGCAGTGAAACTCGTAAGAAATTTACTCAAAATATTTTCAATTTATTTTACCTATTATTACCTATTGCTGAAATGGAGTAAAGATTTTCGTAGTGAAATTATTTACAGTATAAAACATTACTTTCATACCTAAATACACCCCGGCAAGGGATTTTCATACTGTTTTGATTGCATATGAAACAAACTTGTGTTTATTTCTAATGAATTGCCAATCTAACTCTCATCTTACTCTTACTCTTACCTAGTTGAGGCAAACGTTAAATCTCCTTTAATGAAATCATATGCAAATATTTCATCGTATTTTGCATAGTATTTCAAGTGTTACTGTACACATATTCGTTCTGATAAGTTCCACCTCTACGAATTTTAGTACGAGTTTATTATGCATTTATTGGTAAAAATGTGACATTATCGCTCTTAGTATCTCTCAACATTACGAACAGGTAGATTAAATATAGATTATGGTTCTAGAATGATTTAAACCTTATGTTTTATAAATTATATGACCATAAAATCATGTGATTTTTTTAGTCATATAATTTATCTTACCCTTCAAATACCTTCAGCATTATTAAAAAATCTACTTTAGTTACACATTATTGTTCTGAATTGAAACAAATTGGACGAATAATTACTGTCGTAAACAACGTAGTTGATGAACTCTTTTATTCTAGAGTTTTGTGTTTAAATGTAGAAATCAAGTTGTGGTAGAGTTCGGTAGAGTTCTAACTCGGAGACCGGGATACTAATCGCGGAACCACAACCCGATTCATATTCTAAAATCTTAATCAATCAACAAAATATATCCTTGTTATTCAACCGTTATGATTATGATTTATTCAACCGTTGAGAGTACTTATTCTTCCCAAAATATTGAAATCGATATCGAATTATAAAATCACAATCTATTGACGGAGAGGTTTAGCAAGATATGGAGTTCTCTTATGAAACTAATAAATTAGTTGAAGGTAATTAATAAATTAATTAAGGAAGAAAAATAATGCAATTAGAAAATAACGATGCGACACGCATCCTTATCATTACTATGGTAGATGGGATAATAAAAGGGAAAGGAAGAAGATGAAGACCAAGAGGCAGCTGTGTAGAATAGTTAAAAGAAGGGAAAACGTCATGTCGTTTAAAGATTTGAATAACTGCTGTATATACTCGTATACTCCAACAGTCATTTTATATTTTAAGCGAAAAATATTTTTAGATTTAATTGAAATAAATGTTTTATAAATATTTTTTCTAAAGACAAGACCATAGAAAATATTATTCAAAATAGAATAAAGTTAGTCAAAATATTATATGTATGTTGAACTATAAGAAATGAAAAATACTGTATTATTAAAAAATGTATATTATTCATATAACCAAAAAAGGAACCAATAAATAAATCTTTAGGCAAGTCTATCGTAGTGTTAATTTCATGTTGCCATATTTAGTTTCTAGATTATATTTACTTGGGACATCAGCATTCAAACTGCCATCAGATCAAAAGTGGCTCCATAATATATCTACTTGCACTGCGGTATTGTTTAACTCGTGTATAATTATTACATCATAAGGACGGATGTTTCAGATGGTCTGATAATGAGGGTCGTGGTGCCTTGGCTGTGGGCGGCGCTGCTGGTGCGCGCGGCGGGTCAGCCCCTCCCCTGCCCCGAGGAGTGCGACTGCTTCCTCAACAGCCAGGCTTTGTACCAAGCCGACTGTTCTTCCAGGGAACTCGTATATCTACCGAATGGGTTGGATCCGCAGGTAACGGTTACTCTAGCTCGACTATAATAATTCGGCAATATATCTCAAAATAAAACTTTTTTATTTTACCCGCAGACGCAGATACTGGACCTTTCGGGAAATCTCTTAGAAACAATCCCGCAAGAAATATCACAAATAACATCTTTAGAAATATTGAACTTTAGCGGCAACCAAATCAAGACTCTCTCCGGCAGCTCTCTACGAAACTTGGACTCGCTAGATATCCTAGATCTCTCTGGAAATCAAATTTCTAAATGGAGAGATATTAATCCCAACACCCTCTTACTTCCCGCCACGAACTTGAGGATTTTAAAATTATCGAGAAATCCTTTAGGGGATTTGGTCAACCTTAAAAACACCGAAGTGTTAATAAGCAAGAGTCTTTTTACTTTAGAACTCAATCATTGCGGAATAACCAACGTCTATGGGAAATCCCCCATTTCCGGATTGACAGAAATACGACATCTCAGTATGAGTCACAATCCACTGAAAAGATTTCAAAATCTCGTGTCACCTACTCTGCGCTCCTTGGATTTGAGTCACTGCGAACTAACTTTCATCGGTTACGACGAATTAAATTATCTCCCTTCTCTGACACACCTCACCATGTCACATAACTACAGGATCGGAGTACAAAACTCCATCGACACCCTGACCTCTGTATCGCTCAAAACGATAGACTTATCGTATTGCAATATGGACAGGGTGGTTCTGGTGGGGTTCCCAAACTTGGAGGAAGCCCATCTGAGAGGCAATATGGTGAGGCATCTCAATTCCGGAGATTTCTCAAATAACTCGCGTATGATAACCTTAGACTTGTCGTCTAACGCGATAGCGTCTATACATAAAAATGCATTAGAAGGACTTACGTCATTGAGATATCTTAATCTCTCAATTAATGTAATTCCTGGAATAAACGATGACGTTTTGATCCGAACACCAAATATTACAAACTTAAACTTGTCTCGGAACTTTATTTCGAGTGTTGGTAAATTAAAATCGCGATCATTACGGTTTCTCGACATGAGCTCCTGCGAAATACAGTATTTTGATTCAAATTCATTAAGCGGTCTGCTATCGCTTTTGGAAATAGATCTTTCGAGAAACCTCATAGGCAACATTCCGGATAATTTGCAATCATCCAGCTTACAAATTATGGATCTAAGCTTCAATCGATTAAGTTCAGTGAACAATAATACATTTCATCTTTTGCCCGAGTTGACTACGTTGTTTCTATGGGAGAACAGGTTTACCGATACTTGGAAGTGGTATTATTTTACCGGAAATCCGAAGTTATCGGAAATATACCTAAAAGATAACACTTGGAGATGTGATTGTTTCGAAAAAGATATGAAGATATTTTTCGATTATTTAACGGATGACCCGTCTAAGGTTCAGAGTATCAACGACTTGATTTGTCAAAGTCCTCCAAATGTGTCAGGCAGAAATTGGCTGGAAGCGTGCTACTTTACATGGAATCCGGGGACAGTTCTAAGTCCTAACCAGCGAGCGTTGACATTTGTGTTCATGGTATTCGCTGGTTTTTTTGTTACGTGTTTTATTATAATGCTAATCCGCCGATTGATGAGAAAGCGACAGCAGGCCGCTCTAGAAGAACAGGAAAGAGTGGCGGAAGAAGCCAGGGATCGACTGAGACAGGCGAGGATACGCAGAGAACAAGAGCAACAACTGAACGCACCAGACCCGAGGGACTTGGTATCTCCGCCCAGTTACGCCGAGGCCCTGTTGATGCCCAAGCTGGATGGGTCATTCCACTCTCTGTCGGGAGTGGGGTTGGGCCAAGAACAAGAGAAAAAGCCCAGGCGGAAAGCGAGAAGGAGGACGAGGTCCAGTGGGGATATTTATGAGGAAGGACAAGGTTTAAACAGGATTCGGAATAGAAGGAGAAATTCCAGAACCCATCCGCATGATGAGCCTGAACCAGAAACGCCGACTGAAAACTCTGGTCTAACTGCTCACCTTTCTGATGGACATATGGATAACTCGTGTGCGGTACAAATTGTAATGCATGAGAGTGATTTGTGAAGGACTATTTTGAAAAAGACATAATTTTAAACAAATATTTGACATCAACAATTAGGTTTAGTAGTTAAATTTTAGGCATTTTTACAATATTGAAATAAATATAATAAAATATGTAAGAACATTAATTCTTACAAAATAAATTATTTTAACGTTGCGGAGTATTTGCGTTGTTACTACTCGTTTATATTTTTTTATAAGAAGGTTCGTTTTAAGGTGGGGACTGACCGGAGACATTTCGTCGTAACGTAACACGTAACGATGGGAGCATTCGTATAGTCAGTACAGCGAGCCGAGTTGCTCGCCGCTCGTATTCTCATTTTAGTTCTTGAAAGTTCTGCCCTTTACTGGAAACTACAGAAACAAACAGCAAACTATCTGTACATAAGGTCCGCTTCCAAAGTGTAGACGTTACCGTATTTGAATAAAGTACTGGAATATCTGGGTTCGATTACCAAGGGGGGTGAAATAAACATTTTTGAATTTTCATATTTGTTTAACCACCCTACTCTCGGGTTATTTTTAGGCATATTTTTTATAAACAAGCAAAAAAATCAACGTTTGTTGTCACAAAATATTGTCAAGTATGAAACTTGACAAAAATTTATCAGTGTATCCGGTACGCATCAAATATTTTTAGAACAGATATCTTTTCTCTCGCGCGTAGGTCATACGGGTTAGCGCGGAATGGTGAAGAAAAACCGCGCGTATCACCTACGCCGTCCGTATGTGAAGGGCGGTTAAGATAAACTTCCATTCACGTAATTAACGTTCAAGATAACTCGACGATTACATGCTGTGCCCTACGCTCCATTTGATGCGGATAAGGTTCAGTTCTCATTATAGGCTTTTTGTTCTAAGTCTTGGGCGTCACAGACAGAATGTTTATAAATGGGTACGTATGATAATACCACTGATATCGCTGCAACATCGATTTTAACATTATTAAATGTCACGTGTATCTGCGACCACAGACAACTAAATATAATTATTACTTGGAAATCTGGCTTTAAGTATATTTTTTTATGTTTCATATGATCGTACCTTTTTAATCTAACAATACTGTTTTGTATTAATTATTTTCTTAATACGAGTAATGGTAGGTACTAATGCTTCGGGACTAATAACTACCGAATCATTAGAAATGTAACATTTCAATTGAAGATAACATCATGCAATTGCACTTTTGCATGAAATAAGGCACAGTTGAAAATTAATACACTTTCTTATAATTGTTATTTTTTACCTTACACTCAAATGACTAATTTAGAAACAGCTGGTAAATCTCTGTTTATCATTTGTCTTCTTGGTGTGACAGTTTATTAAGCTTCGTTGCCTATAAGAATATGTAGAATGAGTCGAAGTTATATTCAATTTTAATTAATTTCGCTGTAATTTCATGAAGTTTTTCATTCGTGATAATCATGAGAATAATATAAAAATTTTATCGTCACCAATTTATATTGGTTCGGTTATTTGTTTCGGTGTTAAAACTGTGGTGTCATTCAATTGTTTGGCAATAAAACGCTAGATGTCGGTAATTCAGCGACAAAACAAAAGAAATACTAATATACATAAAGTGTTTCCGAAAATATCATAGATGTCACTAATGATGAGAGATGATTATTTTAGGTTAGGAATGTAATCTGACGGTATTCGTTTTATTTTCTTTCTACCAGTAGGAAATAAAATTATTAAGGCACCTATTGTGTTAATATTTTAAAATCGGTCTTGAATAAATGATTTCACCAAAGCTCCTCCGATTAGAAAACATTTATAAAATCCTCTTCCTTAGGTTGTAAAAACATCCACTCACTTTTATGTGAGAGCTACGTTTTCAAATTATTTTTTTTTTTTTACTGGAAGAGATAAATAATTTAATATCATATTGATATTATAATTTAATATCATATATTAAATGTAATAAAAATTAACATTGAAAGGTAATTTTTTTTCAATGAATTTTTAATTAGTTCTTCACTTACAATCATTATTTGCTACCACTTAATTTAGAGTTGATGACAAAAAAACTTTCCGCTCTTATGCTTTAAAATGATAATGTTTTATTCTGTAGTTTTTAATTTCATATTCTATAAAATATATGGCAGTAACACGTCCATGATTCAGAGCACTATTTGGAGTTGTTCAGGCGAGATAAAAAAGATTTCTTTCGTCAGTATGTGACAATACTATGTATACGCTACTTCACACCTGAATCAAAAAGATCATCAGCTGAGGGGACAGTAGCTGATGAGTCATCCAAAGCCACCAAAAACTCAATTGTTGATTGGCCAGAGGACCTTTCAAGCTACCGCCCGATTTTCAACCTTCCTGTAATATCGAATATACTTGCCCGTAGACTGACAATGCATAATGCAGAAAACAAATTATTTTCAGAGAGAAAATCAGCATACAGTTGATACTACTTTGCAGAGACATATTCTGCTGGAACCCTTGAGGAAGACTTACGGCATTTGTAAAAAGTACATGCATAGTTTTCCGCTTATCTTCGAGATTGTGAATATTCAGTTATTTAAGAAAAATGATCCTGTCATTCAGTCTCTACTGGTGTACCGCAATCAGTCCTATGTCCTCTTCTATATCTCATCTACAATAAAAATGTAGAAAACCTAATAAAATCATATGGATTATGGTCTCACTGCTATTCGCATGAATTTACTTCTATTATAAACAGATTAACATTGAATGTAATTTATATTTGAAGCACTAACTTAACATTAAACCCATCCGAAACAGAACAACTCTGGATAACACAAGACCCAAACGACAGAATTTAATTGATAACACTACCAGGAGGACCACTCAAATTGCTAGGTCCGTTCTTAGATTCTAATCTTTCTCGAAACCCAAATCAACAAAATAATAAGTACCTACATGGCTTTATCAGCTAAGGCAAATTAATTTAAGAGTAAGCGCTTATATTAAGATTTAAGAGCAATTGTAAGAATTCACCGGTTGATGCTGCCTGTCAATTGATAAATGCATTTGTAATATCTAGAGTTAATTATTATAACAGTACAGTAAGTCCTCTACTTACGCGATAAATTTGTTCCAAAGGTTTTAGTGTAAGTGGAAAAATCATGTAAGATAAATAAAAATATTTATGATTATTTTGATATAAGGTATATAAAATAATATGAGCTAGTTTTAAAGGATTATTCTTCTTCTTCCTAACCCTTATCCGCACCCAATGGTGCATAAGGCACTGCATCATATAGAAGCAGTGTTATCTTGATCGTTAAATACACGAAGGAAAGGTGATCAGTCCTCCGCTTCAGGTACCAGTCCAGGGTCATATTAAATAAATATTAAACTCAAAAATCACAAATATTTATTTTGACCCTCTTGGGAATCGAACCCGGGACCACCAACATGGTAGCCTAGAGGCTGACCATTACATTACGGAGGCGGATAAAGGATATAGTATGTGTATGTGTATATATGTGAAAACAGAATAGATCTGCATGCATATATTTGATCAAACATGATTATTTTTACAAGTTATTTAATCAGATACGTACATAAATCCGGGTCGGGTTATGTAGTCAGGTAAGGCACAAAATGGTCGAAATGAGATTTTTAAGCCACTTGAATAGATTTTTTTTTCTTTTTCAATGTGTTTGGTTCATATAAGTTTGGTTTATTTGGTAAGTCCTAAGATTCAATATAAGAAGTGTGCATAATCAGTCATGACACATTTTTTATCTTATGAGGAGTGTACACAGATACATCCTGTGCGTAATAAGGTAAGTCTTCTCTGGAAGGGACTTACCTTACTACTCGCGACAGTGACAAGAGCTTTCAACGTGCTTTTTTGTGATTTTACGTAGTGTTGTTGATAAACATGACTATTATACTGTTGATAATGGGGCTATAGAACATCCTCATGATTAGACGAAATTAATGTGTGATGCCGTGAAGAAAAATCCATTTAAGGTTACGGAAATGATTTTTTCAACTACTCGGATCTATAAAAAGGGCCATTGCAACTCAAAAAAATATATTCAGATGGAAATAAGTTTGTTCGTAGAGACATAAAGTGACTGCGATTTAACAAGAATGAACCGGAGATTATTGAGTTTAAGACAACTCTCGATAAGACAACTGCTTTAACAAAAATCATATTTACGTCGAGGCAAGATACTGGAAATTAAGCAAACATACGCAAGACCAGTACCGATTACTAAGAAAAAGAAAAAAGATTTGATGGACCTACTACCATACATATCCCCATATTACAGGAATTCTATAAGGCACTTGAGACATCTGAAACAGTAAGGGATATTTTACCCGATACCATCGAAGAACCTCACAATGAAGGTTAACATTTAATTTTTTAAGTAAAATTAAGTATTCTAAAGTAATAAAAAATGAATGTTTTTTTGTTTACAAATAAATAATTATGTGAAAAATGTGTTTTGTTGCTAAGATTTTTATGTATTTAAACTAACAAACTAACCATCACGCTGCTTCTCCACAGGGGAAGGCAGAGAGAATCGAACACCACACCACTCTGTCTTTGCAAACATTCTTCGCCTCTTCTGTAGAAGGATAGCATGGAATGTATTCATGAGGATAGCATGGAATGTATTCCATGCTATCCTCATACATACCCGATGATTATTACGACTCCTGACCCGGCCACTTTCAAGTATTTGACATACCTGATTGTGCCAAGTTTTCCTCGGTCTTCCTCTGATTCTTTTTCCAACTACATTCGCCTCATAAATTTGTTTAACCATTATTTCCTAACTCGTTTGAGTGAGGAAAGAACGGGAACGTATGTTCCACATGTCCAAACCATCTCAACACACCCTTCTTAATTTTATCGATAATGCTTGTCTCAGCCTTGCATTCATTCTTTATTTCATCATTCGAACATCTATCAAACATCATTTGCCACACATTCGTCTGAGGGATTGCATTTCGACTGCATTCAGTCTGCTTTCATCCTTCTTTTGCCAAATCCATGCTTTGCTTCCATACATAAGGGTTGGAACCAGGACTCGTTGTGTACTGCCAGTTTAGGTTTCGCTGATAGACTTTTTTTTGCTAAAACTGATTTTAGTGCACCATTCATTCTGTTCCCAGCATTCGCTCTCCTTTCTATTTCTTTATCAATCTTTCAATCCCTAGAAAACATACTACCCAAATATAAGAAATCATCTACTTGTTCCAAAATCTCCCCATTTACCAATATTTCACACTCAGATCTACATTAATCTCTTTCAAAAACCATGATCTTGGATTTGCTAACATTCATCAATAAATCACTTTCCTTGCACACATTATACACTTTTGTCACCAACGTTTGCAGGTCTTCTCTGCTATCGGCAAGAAGAATAGTGTCGTCAGCACACAAAAGGCAACAAACGGTCAAATTGTTTATTGTACTGGCATCGCAGGTTCCATTCACGACAATTACAAAATAAATTTAGAACGATTTATTTTCAACTGGTCTGGGAGTTTGGGATACGTTTTTCACATTTATCTTCCCTATCTTAACGATCTCTGGTTTCCTCTTATTGCCACTAGCCAGGTCAATATTTTGATCATCACCACCTTTGATTTTTTGGGTACGTAGGATAAAGAAGAGGGTTATATCTTTTTGAATGCAAACTGTGAACTACTCACCGCTTTTCCTTGTGTGCTTATAAAATTTTGTAATGCTCCTGTAGATGATTTTGACTATCGCTCACTCCTTTCAACAACGTCAAATATCAAAAATCGTCAATTTTCAGTTGTGCATGTTTTCGGAATGCCCAGAAAATATACTACACCCCAGAAAATGCGGGCATATTTTAAACTTAACCTGTCCGGGAGTATGGCCGTACATGTACGGCCATACCAAACTTTTCTCAAAGGAGTTTGGACGTACATGTACGGCCGATACAAAATATGATTTATGACACGATTTACATCAAAACATGTTAAAAACATGATTTATCGATATTTCGATAATTTTGATATAAATCATGTTTACTGATGTAAATATCTTGAAAGAGAAAACATGTTGCTTATAGCATCGACTATAATATAAAAATTTAAAAGTAAAAAAAAAACAAAAACAAATTCACTCCTCAGATACAGTTTTGTCCGGAGAAACTCACACCCAGACATGTTAATATTTACCCGCTACTGGGCATAAAGTGTTGTTTTTGCATTTTGAATAAAAGGTATTGTTTAATTATTTTTTTTTAATATACTAAATATTTTTCAAAAAAAGAAAAAACCTTCAGGTTTTACCTTAAAAGATTTGTTGCACAGTAAAAAGTTCAATAAGTGGCTTGATATTTATTTTTAATACATTTCATTTTATTCTTAAACATTAAAAACGATCTCCCGAAAATCCAAGTTTTTTGATATATGACGTAGTTGAAAGGAGTGAGCGAAATGTAATACTGGTAAACCGGTTATCGAAAGTGACATTTCGATTAATTTTTTAAATAGGCTGCGCTAATTTATCTATCTACTACATCAACAAATTGCTATGTGAAAACAAAGGACTATTTAGTCCTTCAGGCTACCTGCGTTAATTTCGAGGTTAACATTAGCATCCACCAGAGCAGCGGTCGTCACACTTTTCTGGTCAAGGGCCACATGGGACAATGTGAGGAATCACTGCGGGCCGCACACTTATGAATTGGGTATTATGTACGATAGCCGACTGTTACATGCTAGGTTCCAGCTCGAAGCTCCTATACATACTCCTAGCCAACCCCTACCCCTACAATACGTATTTTGACAATTTGAGACAAATTCTTCAAAAATAGTTCTTATAAGAGCAAGATTATCTACTCTCTTTCTTTCCAGGCGTGTTGTTACATCATCAAAACGTAAATAGCTTTGTAAAAATAGAAACACGGTGAAGACATGGTCTTTCTCAAAAATTTCACACCAGTGCAATGGCACTGGTGTGAAATTTTTACTTACTTGAGTGACTTATAGCAAGCCGATGGGTTTGCTATAGTGAATTATAAGTCACTCAAATTTTGACAATTAGAACAATTTAGCCCAGCTGCGTATAAAAGCTGAACAAAGCCAATAATTCATCCTATGATGGTCTCTTTTAATACGTAAGCATGTGAAGGTGCTTTGTCAGCTAATTGCCACAGCTTTATCTCTTAGCATTTGTATGGGAAAATATCTGTTCCATCACGCCATCGGTGATAAATAGTCTCCAACATTATATTTCATTATTAGCATCACAAGCAGCTGCCTTTACGCTGGGTTTATCAGCTATTATGTTTTCTGGCCTTGTACAAACCTTGTGACCTTGTTGGTCCGAGAAGGTTGTGAAGTCCATTTATTTACACCGTCTTTGCAGGTGTAATTGCTAGTTTAAAAATTTTGTAATCATAACTGATTGTTGTTTAATTGTTCAAAGTTGCCTCTTCAATAGCACTCGACTTGTTCTGTGTCACTATTTTGACTACGCTCGGAAACATGGTCAACTTGTTACTCATCATCAGAGCTGGACTCTTCATCTTCACCACTTAAGACTTTTCAAACGAGGCTAGAACTCTTTTCTCCTCGCTCTCGTAAGACATTCTGTTGTGATACAGTGAAAAAATGAGGAAATATTTGCCTGAACGAAACAAAAAACAATATGTTAAATTTAATCAATATTACGTGGCCATTGTGGTGGGGTATAACTGACCTGTACGCTATTCACACGCGTGTAACTCTCACAACTGACGCAGCAACACCGATTTGAGCAGTTAACGCGGTCATAGAGGTCAATGACTCCAGCTACTGTGAGCATCCAACCATAGCTCTACGTTATTTTAATGTTAAGAAATTTTAAAAAAATGTTGGGTATCGACTACCCGGCCACAGCACCGGCGCCGAGATAAAAGTAAAGGCTTTGTGGAATAATACGTTTAAAAAAAAAAAAAAAAATTAATTTAAAAAAGAATCTCGAGCGCAACACACATGTAACTTACAAGGAAGAAATCTGAATGACTGAATTCATTAATCGCGTCCTATGGACACTCAGTAAAGACGGAGGGGGGGTGGCAAGGCATGTGCCAGTGCCGTTTCTCTTTCTCTCCCTCACTATCTTTTCCAACACAATAGTTTATGTAAACACCAACAAAAAGAATAATTAAATTGTGCAACTACAAATTCACTTAAGTCGAAATTACGTAAGTAGAGGACTTACTGTATATACGAGGGTTGTCTGAAGAGTTTCCGACCTAACAATATACAAGTCTTTGTTTTTTCAAGTTCATTTTTATAAAAACACACCACTCTGTCTTTGCAAACATTCTTCGCATCTTTTATATTCATGCATCTCCTCATACATACCCGGTGATTATTACGACTCCTGACCCGGCCTGGCCGCTTTCAAGTATTTGACGTGCCGTTTTTTTTTTTTTTTTTCATTATTGTACATAATCTCTTTTTACATATATACACTTCTCCCAGCGAAGCTCCCATCTCTTTAACCCGTCCAACTAGTAGTTGGCATCTTCCCCTGCGAAATAGTAATTTACGAAGGTGATATCCTCCTCATTCCATGAAAATCTCTGTCCTCCGAGCGCAACTTTTAGCTTAGGGAACAAAAAAAGTCCCTCGGGGCTAGATATGGTGAGTAAGGAGGGTCGTCAAGCAGTTCAAACCGTAGTTCGTGAATTTTTGCCATGGCAACCGCTGAGGTGTGAGAAGGTGCATCGTCTCAGTGAAACATACTTTTTTCTTCTGCAAATGTGGTCGTTTTCCCGTAACTTCTGTTTCAACTTATCAAGTAATGATGCGTAATATGCTTCTGTAATAGTTTTTCCCTTTTCTAGGTAATCTATGAAAATAACTCCGTGACTATCACAGAAAACAGTCGCCATCACTTTCTCAGCCGAATAAACAGTTTTTACATTTTTTGGGGCCGATTCCCCCTTTCGCAGTTCGCTGTTTGGACTATATTTTTGTTTCCGGAGTAGCAAGGTGTATCCAAGTTTCATTAGCAGTTATTATATGGAATGCTCTTCCTTCACCTCATCTTATTCTCACTTCTTCATAGAAAAAGTGAGGATAAGATGATCTTTAGAAAAAACTTGTTAGAAAAAAACTAATGTTTTTGCTACTAAATCATTTCCACGATCTCCTTTTCCCCAATTTAATCACAGTGAGGCAACCTAACCCTTTAGCTACCGGGACTTTTGGGGTGACTGTGCCAGAAGTACCGCGATTTTAACATAAATAATTCAAAAGTAAAATGTACTTGATAATTATAAACACTTCGTTAAGTAAAAATTTCACAGCCGGAGTAGTTGTGATACGGGGTTACTAAATGTATGCAACCTCATACAAAATCAATTAACAAATAAATACTGCTCGCTTAATGTCCACCTCATTTTTATGCCATGTGCATAGTACTGAAAATCAAACGACAATATCTGGTATGAGACAGTCCAGTTAACAAAAATAGAGTAGAAGTATGAGTATGAGTCATTATTTGTTTATAGTTGTACAATAATACTATAAAAGAAACATTGTAAATATTAATAATAATAATAATAGATGCACTCATTTTTTACTTGGTATGTTTAATTTTATAATGGGACTGACCGGAGTCATTTCGTCGCAATGTAACACATTACGATGCGAGCATTCGTATAGTCAGTTCAGCGAGTCGAGCTCTTTCCGAGTACTCCATCCCATGTTCGGATGCTCGCCATGAAATGCTCGGGTCAGTACCCACCTTAAAAGGTTCTGTAATACTAATGTTCCTGTAATACCACTTAGAAATAACCCTCCTCTTGTTTTTACTAATTATACACAGAATTCATATTTATGGCAAACTTTCAACAATTTTGATGCAATCTCGAAAACTTTTAACATAGACTTGTTCAAAAATAATCACATTAGTGTGCGACGCTTGCTCTCCGAATAATGGTGAATTTTGCATATGTATGTGTATGTATGTGTATGTATGTGTGTGTGTGCGCGTGTGTGTGTGTGGGTGGGTGTGGGTGGGTGTGGGTGTGTGTGTATATGTGTAGAGTGTGTCCATGTGAGCGTATGTGCATATGTGTGTAGTGTGTCCATGTGAGCGTATGTGCATATGTGTGTAGTGTGTCCATGTGAGCGTATGTGTGTGTGTTTGTTTGCAAATTAATGTTTGTTATATACCATGTATCTATTTGTGAAGACCTATAATTGACTTTGTGTTAATTGTTTTGTTTACTGTCATGTATTTGTAGCTGATGGTTTTCCAAAAAAAAAATACAATTCATATATTTATATATTACACATTCTATAGGTCAATGTTACTTAAGAAAAATTAAAGTCAGTTTTAAATTCAGTGTTAAAATCAATGTTAAATTCAGAGTTGGGCTATTATTTTGATTAAATATTTAGTTACTGCATGTGTCTGACAATAATAGCCTTTGCTATAATTAATATCTTTATATTCTGTGCATATTACAAAAAACATGTACTTAAATAACTCTGTATAGGAACAGAATGGCAATTTGCAAACGCATTAATGTATTAAAACATTACCAGTTGAAATAAATAAAACAATTATAATTTTATAAGAATAATTTAATTCGATAACATTATATTAAAAGAGCAATAACATTATTTATGTAGTCTAGAATCCCATATTATATAAATTTATGTTTATTTTTACAAATACAATTTGGATAAAGGCTGTATGCATGCGCAATAATTAGTCTGAAAACTAATAAATACTTGTTTAGCATTTGAATATTGCTAATTTGTTAAAGTAACACCATTCAAAATATACACATACATATATTTTATTCAAATATGAAGGAAAGATGTTAAACTTTGAATTCTTTACATATATTATAAATTATGTTCATCAATAATATACATTATAGTAAAAATCATTGTTCTTTTATATAGCTATACTGTTTTATTGAAATTTTTGCAAGCACTTTTCAAAACAATAAAATATCTTTTCATGTACTATGTACATGGTTGTGTATTAAAACGTTGATAATTTTGTGGCACAATGAATTATATATATAATATAGATTAAAAGAAATTGAAATTAAAATGTTTTGCAAGTATTTACAACTCCAATATGATTCACCATTAACCAACTTCAATATTGTTCAACTTTTCAGTCATTTTAAAGACAATAAATTATATACTATTTTTGTCAGTCGATTCACTAATTAGAGACAAACATATGGAAATAAGTATATTTATTGTTTTTATATAATTCTTCTAATTTCTTCGTTTACATAATTCTAATAGATTTGTGATTCTGGGTCAACGTTAAAGCAGAATATACCATAATACCAATGCATCGGTATATTATTGCTATAATTCATTGTTATAATGTACTTTCTTCAAAAGAAAAACTAAACTAGTATCTATTAAAGTCATTTTCTAACATAATGCCAAAAAATATACGCATTTAGCTCCTTTGTTCAATATAAAGTAGTCATAGAACCATGATTTCATTACTAAAATTGACTTCATATGGAACTGGCAGAACTAGATTTTAGATGACTAAACAATAAAGAATATCACAATACATATTACAAATTTGAAAAGGAACTTTCCACATTAAACATTCATATAAAAATAGTATTTTCCTTATACATAGTATAACTAACAGGCTAAGAGTCACTGTGCATTCACTTCTTATAAGTACCGAGAGGTGGAATCCCTCTTTCGTGTTCCTTCTCATTGTAAATATTCCTTAAATGGTAATAATTTCACTTATCCATAAAACATAAATAAGAAATGCACCTTCAACTCGAACTGGAAGAATACAGAATAAGCGTTCATGTAAATAGTGTCTCATCAAACTGCTCAGTAACTGTGGATTAATCAATTATATTATATAAAATTTAATATTCTTTAAACAATTCCAAATCTTCATTACAATTTCCTTTCACACGGCAAACAAAACTTCCAAATAAAAAAATGTTCAGGAATATTATTTTCCAATTAATAAAAACTAAGGCACTCATTAATGCCATGGACTACAAACACTTTGGCAGAATAATCAATATACAAAAATATATTATATATAATTGTCCGAAATGACATTCACTATGCATACGGCTGATATGAAATGTTTAAGTCTCTCACTAAAACATTATCACGGCCGATGAAAGCAATAACACAAAGATCTGTGTCGGATTATCAAGTTGTGCTCTTTGCTGGTGATATTGGCTCAGGAGAAGGAGTGATGATGATATCACCGGCATTCGACCGACTTCTTGTGACAAGCACTGGTGTTTTGGGTTTTGGTGTTTCGGTTAGTTTAATTCTGACCCTTCCCGAGTCTTGATTATAAACAGGGATATATTCACTCGGTGGGGGTAACAAGTTGTTATCCGGATATGCGGCACCGTTTGTTACAGGACGATCAAAATCTGAACTGTATGGTAGGTCTTCTACAGTCGATTCATCTACTTGAGGAATACTCTTGTTTTCATTCTGTGTTCCGTATGGTTTGATGTTTGTGTTAGGACTTGGAGCAAATTGTAGTGGAACTTCAGATTTTTTAGTATTTTCATCTATTCCTTTGTTACTATCTAATGTGCCATTTTTGTGAACTATTCGTGGGTCGTGTGTCGGCACTAATTCGTAATTTCCGTTACTCTTCTTTGGAGCTTCAGTCGGAGAGACTACTGGTTTCCCTAAAAGTGACTTATTCATATCTACCATTTCTTTTCCAGCCTTCTCGACATCTTTCTTTTGCTGTCTCATAAGTCTGCGATCACGCCTCTTACGGGATTGTCCTCGGATAATTGTAACTCCTATTAAGCAAATTAGTATAGCGACAATAATCCCAATACAAATGTACGTACCTAATGAGCTCTTCAAGGTTTGTTTAGATTCTTCCTGTAAATCTTCATTTAACGATTCAACGTCACCTTTAGCTAGTTGGATATTGCTTCTTTCTAGGTCATTGTTACTTTCAGACTTGACTATCGTTTCTTCGACTATGGCTCCTTCGGTGCTCGGCTTTTCTGACGGTTCGGCTTCCCAGTCTACACTTCCTTGGAACACGTTGAGTTTATCCGGTATAAAGGGTTCCTCTGAAGTTGAAGAGTTCATCTCGAAGCCAGATTGGAAGAATGGATGAAACAGGCCAGTGATAAATGGCTCCGTAGTAGTTGTACTCGAAGAGTTAACATCTTCAAATCCGCCACTTCCTTCATACTCATCTTCGCCAAATAGATCGGAGGAAGTATCATTATAGAAAACATCGCTTGCGTTCAATCCTGAACCGAAATCTCCGGATCCTGCTTCTTCTGTAGTCGATAAAGACGGATCTACAACTAAAGGAGCCGATAAATCATTGGATTTCTTTACTTCTACTTCTTCACCATTAAAAATGTCAGAATCACCGGAACTTTCAAATATATCCGGTTGTTCAGTAGAAGGCATATTAGAATTTTCAGTGGTCACTCCGAGAAATACTTTATCATCGTCATTTTCTTCTCCTCCTGACCCTTCCCAAACTTCTACGGCATTAAGGTCATTCAAAGAGGTGAGGGGCATTGATTTTCTATTAACCGTATCTTCAGCAATATTTTCAGTTTCTAATGGTTGATCACCCATCATCATATCCTCCAATCGACTATTAAATTTTTCAGAAGAATCTTTCTTTTCTACGCAGATTTCTGAAATTTTTATTTCAGTCCAGCTGAAACCTTTTAAGTATAATGGCTCTATACACTGTACATCGTCGACTGTGACTCCCTTACTTCTAAGGAGATTTAAATCCTCGATATTGCCACAAGTACAATGAAGGGGATTACCCTTCAATACTAAATGCTCTAGATTCTGCAACATAGCCATATTTGTAGGAACATCATGGAGCATATTATGACTAACATCCAGAGAGCTCACGCTGGATGGCAATACGGATGCGCTAAACTTCTTCAGTTTGTTGTTACTCAAGTTAAGGTGAACCAACTTTCTGGACGCTCGAGGTAGTTTCAAATGAGAAATCTTATTTGAAGAAAGATCAATGGATACGACTTCCGTAAACCTGTCGAGTTCGCCACTGATTTTAGTAATTTGAGCATTGGACAGATCGATGATATTGATGTTGCGGTGTTTGTTCCTGAGTGCGTACTTCTGGAGGGTGAGTAGGCTGGAGCAGACCGCCTTGTGGAGGCCCTCGGCGGTGGTGAGGCAGCGGCAGGCAGGGGGGCACGCAGGGGATGCGAGCGCAGGAGATGGATATGCCACCCCCAACATCACCATTAGTAGTAACGACCGCAGGAGCCACATTTTGCGTTCGCCAATCTGAAAATAAATAAAATTAATCATTAAATTGTTATCCACTAGACTTATTTGATAGTAATTCAATGTGATCCTATTATGGTATGTGAAGTTCCATGTGTCCAATTTACAGTAAAAATCTATGTTTTGCCAAAAACATCCATTATTTCATCAACGCTTTTTATTTAATATACCTAAATTTTAAGTTATCTACATTAAGTAGTTAATGTGTTATCTACATTAAGTAGTTAACCGTACATAATCTTGGCTCAGGGTATCAATCATAAAGTGCAGTATATGCGTTAACTCCTTATATAGATAACTTTATCTTTACCTCTCCTGATTAATAATAATATAATATTTTTTTAAATACATAGTAACATGAACTTTCTAACTTAATCTTCAAAATAAAAGTTCGGAAGAAATGTCATAATTGTGAACACTATGCAGTCAACATGTTTGGAATCGATATTCAGCGAGTAAAAATATTACAGAATTAAATTATTACTAAAACTTACAAGAAAACCATCAAATTCGAGCAGCATTATTTTCCAATAAAATTATCACAGTGGTGTACTAATATGCCGATGATCTACAAAAACGCTTATTGAGGAACAATGAGTTAGGATCTATTGATTTAGGTCCCAACATCGGCTGATTAAAAAAGGCAATGGAATTCTCACTTAATCTAAGAAAAATATAGCAACCCATAACACTACGGCAATACGAATCCTTATATCACGGGAATAATTCAAATTATTAGTAAATATGTGATTGTTTTCTTACATTTTTGTTAATAAAATATATTATGTTAATATGATTAGCAATTTATATTTTATTACTTTAAAGTTGTGTTGAAATTTAATGTTGTGCCTGTCGACGCTAACGCCATCTGTTCCGCTGTGTATAAAGTTTTTCGTAAAAGGTGAATTTAAAACCAATGCTGACAAATTCTCGAAAAAGTTTATCTGAAAATTATATCGTACTTACTCTAGCGATAGTAGTAGTAGTGGATAGCAACCAAATTACTCTATGATTTTTGCAAAAAAGAAAAATTAAAACGAGAATATAGGTACATTGAATTGTTGAGGAATAATCGTATTTATTTTTCAAAGACTCGGTATATAATTTACGCTACTTTAGTATGCAACTATGCAAGTTAACATCCGCGCCTATCCGACGCGGTGCCCTATGCACTATTGAGTGCTGATAGAGGTCAGAAGAAGAAATAGTTGGTTTAGAAATCGATAAATATCGAACATTTTCACAACAGACAATAATTGTTGATTTTGGCGCCCATTCGCGATTGCGCCGACGTTAACCAGACAGGCCAGCCTCTCACCCTCTCACCCGCCCGAGAGCCAAATGAAGTGTATCCGTCTCCTAAATAAATAAATGTATCAGTTCCGGTGGGTTTCTAGCTCTTATCAGTTTGTTCGGTTTATTCTGCAGAGATATACTGTAAGGTTTATCTGCGGTCTGCGCGTCTCGCCTCGGTCCTTCCTGGAATACGCGCCGGCCGGCGCCAAAGGCCGCGAGTGGCGGCCACCGGCAACCGGCAACTACTCTACTCCGTGCCACTCTGCGGTCGCTAAACCGCCTAACCACAATATGGCTAGTAACCAGGTACGCTAGTACGCTGGTACGCTGGTACGCCGGTTCCGGGTTTCCACTTCCTTCAGTTGTACAGAAAAGACAATTCGTCGCGGTCAAATACATGTCTGGCAACCGGCGCGCGGCGGTCTAGCTGTCTGCACCAACCAGACAACCTTGGTCGTCCAATCGGCGAGAAGTTCGATTTGCAAATCAATGGAGGATGTCGAACATTCCTTATTGCGATGAATGAACGATGTGAGGTTTTTTCAAACATAATGTTAGTTTTTTTTTTATAATTATAGTATTTTCAATACAACGTCAAAAGTACAAATGTTTTAAAATAGTCGAAACCAAATCTATTCCAGAACAACCAGCACAGCTTTATGCTTGTTCGTGATTATTTGGCCAAAAACAACACCGTGATCATGCCTCAACCACCGTATTCACCAGATTTGGCTCCCTGCTACTTTTTCCTATTCTCGAAACTGAAGAGACCAATAAAAGGAAAGCGTTTTGCCACAATTGATGAGATAAAGAATCGAAGAACGAGCTGATGGCCATAACGAAAAGCGCATTCCAGAAGTGCTTCGAGGATTGGAAAAAGCGCTGGCATATCTGAAAGGGATTTCTGTGAAGGGGAGAAAATGGATATTGACGAAAAGATTAATTCTTTACGAAAAAATTCAAAATTCACCTTTTCTTTTGAACAGACCTCGTATTTCAAAATCACGGTTGGATAATACGTCGATCGGCGACAGTTTTATACTCACAGTGTACCTACTTATTATATTTGTAACTACTTAAAAACAATGGAAAATATATTTAATAATACATCTTACATCCATAGATACATATTTGAAGGCGACACCTTCCTTAACCAGAATCAGTATACGAGTGTTATTTATTAACTTTAAATAGTAAATTTCTGGAAATGTGAGCATGATTGTTATCTACATATCATAGTCTTATAA
This sequence comes from Brachycentrus maculatus, assembly GCF_059751285.1. Classification (NCBI taxonomy): domain Eukaryota; kingdom Metazoa; phylum Arthropoda; class Insecta; order Trichoptera; family Brachycentridae; genus Brachycentrus; species Brachycentrus maculatus. The sequence continues at coordinate 97,453 of NW_028280760.1, read as the reverse complement.
GACTATAGACTATGTCTACAGACAACTTCTTGTTTTATTATATTTCATTGGTAATGTATGTATGTTCATACTCGTAATGTATTATGGTATGTTAATTTAAAGTATAAAAAATACGAAAATCTCGGAATAGAAAACTATTATTCCCAGAATTGTAATTTGTACCTGTGTGGGGCGCGTGGGCGCGAATAAAGGAAATTATATATTTTTATTCGGTAAATACTTTTAATTCGTAATGTACGGAGAAGGTATTTTTTTTTCATCTACACTAGGTCGTGGAACGCTTCTCAGTGAAAAAAGTGAATAAATCGTACGAGTGAAACAAAAAACCATTTTAAATTAAAATTCATGTTCCTATACAATATTTTTTATCTTTCCTAAAATGGTTCTCGCGGTAAAAATTAGTAAAACCAATGACACTACACAAATTTACATAATCCAGCGGGCGTTAAACAAGGTAATTGACGCAAATGAAAACGTAATATGTAAAAGTTTCATTGTTATTACCTCAGACGTCATTAAAAGATTCACGGCATATCTGCAATTCTCCTCGCCTTGCAGTGAACCTAAACCCACTCTTTTTCCTTGAATAGTCAATTGAGTTTAGATAAATGGGCCGAGACAAATCTTAGCGGAATTAATTTGTCCGCCGGGAAATTTACAGTCAGCGCATTACGCAATATGCCCCTAAAGGTCAAATTACAACGCGGTTAATTACTGGATATAAATATTAACCGCGATATATTGAAGATAAATATAACATAATATAATCGAGTAGATACTTGTTTATAAATTTTACGTACCGGCTTGGATGATTAAAAAGAAATATCGAGTTACGAACAAAAATCCCGACGAAAAATAATCGTGATTTGTGAACAAAATTGCAAGCAAATGGAAATAAAAGCAATTATTGGTATTTAAATATTATAATATAAAATATAATTTACTTATAACCAATAGTAGAGAATTTCATCTAAACAATATTTCACGACCCGAGAATAAAACATGTTACTAATTTTCAGCACATAATATCGTTAGTTAAAATTAAATATTACAACATATGAACATGCAAGAATATGTGACTTATTTATCATTTACTAGATGAAGTGTGTTGAAGCTAATGAGCTGTGTTTTTTTTAATGAAATTTTGACCACAAACAAATAATTAGGGACATATATATGTCTAACTAGATATATTTTATGTTAGTAAAAATAATAAATCATACTTGTGCATAAGGATAATACGATAACCGATGAATCGGAATAACTATGCTACGAGAAGTAATATAACTAATTATACCATATTTATAAATAAGTCACAGGTTAACTCTCTAATGACTCCAAAGATCCCTTATTCAAGGATTTGACTAGGAAAATACGTTGCAAATTAAAATAATTACTTATATTTATTAATATATATAAACATATAAAGTAGCGAGCACTAAAATCTTTCCAGACTGAAGATATCACTTTTTTAAATAATATTTTTTGTTATGATTTCTTGATAGATTTTCAGTCCAAATTATTAAACAACACTATTTAAAGATGATATACTACAAAAATGCGTATTTAGCGACCAAAAATTTTGTTTTTCATAATTTTATAGTTAATTTTATATAATATATTCGTTTTTTTCTTACAAAAATCAAAAATGCTCATATAATTTAAAAACAACCACATATTTATTTCAAATAAAATTATATAGGTACATAACACTCACAATTATCAAAAACCAACAAAACCAGTACCTAATTGTTGATCCTCCTTATTTTATTCCTGCTTCAACCCGTTTTGGCATGGATTTTACCGTTTCCTTGCAGAGGTTCTAAGAAATGGTTTTCTCAGTTGTTTTATCCTTTCTTCTACTTAAATCGATAATCCGATCATTATCAGTGAGAATAATATATTTAGTTTTATTTAACATTCCAAAGACTTTTAGATAAACTAATTGTTGCATAAAAGTAGTATCATCTTAATTTAAGGTATAAAATTTCATTGAAATGAGGAAATAAAAACAAAATATAATAGAAATATATTTATATTTTCAGTCTCGTATTGACGGACTTGGCAACTCGTTAAAATTTTACTACTTAACATGTTTATGTTTTTCCCAGAAACTTAACTATGTAAAAAATTAATATGTACATACATATACATATAATATAATAATACCTAATGTAACGTTCATGTTACTTTTTCCTTATACATGAAATATGACGATACAATATTGCTAGTTTTCCTCTTTTGAGCGTAATATTATTTTTAAATTGTCCAAAGATTAAGATACTTATAAGAGTTTAACAAAAAATATTGATGGCCAAATAAATGTGGACTGAACAAACTGTGGCGTTCCGCCAATTTGTTATCGGTGCTTTTATTCGTCAAAGATTACCAAAGACGTTATAGATTTTTAATAATAAGCGGAATGTGAAAGTTGCACAGGGTATGAAGTAATCACATAAGCCAGCCAATGCCAATTCGTAAACCAGACTTTAATATTCTCTTCGTACTTCGTAAATGATGATTTGTATCTGTTGAGACACCTACATAAACATTATGCATCATCTAAATTTTATTTATTCTATTGAATTAGACAGGTTAACTCTGGACAGGTTGACTGGAGCGAGGGGCTGATCACCCTTCCTTCGCGTGTTAACACGAAGGAAAGGTAACACCGCGTTTATATGATGCAGTGCCCTATGCACCATCGGGTGCGGATAAGGGTTAGAAGATTTTATTTATTTAGATCGTATTTGATTACCTACAATTAGTTGTTGTCAAGTAGAGTGTATATTTCAATAACTGTTCGTTTATGCGTCATATTCATTAATATTAGTATCTAAAAAATAAAGTCTATAAAGTCTTAGTATCTAAAAAATAAAGTCTATAAAAACTGCATTAAATCCTTATGAAGCTGCTTCTTACGAACGGTCTGCACGAAAACGGGAAGTCAATTATAATCTCGGTTGATTCTGCTTTCAGAGACACGATCTGATAAACTCGCTTTGCCAATCAGTCATTTGGCCTTTGCAATCATCTGCCAGCTTCCTCGTCCTGGAGAGAACATTAAATCCCGACATTGACACATATTACCTTGAACATGTCGCATTACTTACTGAACAATGCATTTATGCGGGTGCCGCCCTGAGATCGGGAAACATCTCGAGCAACGGAAAAGGCGTGGACTTCTATATAAAAGGGCTGTTCTATTGAAAAGGTTAATCTTATAACTTCGATGCTATTTTATATATCCGACAATGAACATAATACGCGGTCATCATTCCGAGCACGAAAGTAAAGCTTTACTTCTATTTATTAAAAGTGTTTTTAAAATACCGGATAGGTCATAAAATCAACGTAACATTAATAACATTATCTAATAAACATTCGGATAGTGGAAACAGTTGGCTTAAGATGTACAAACGTAGTTTCACGATGCATTTTAAGATCACATAGCTATTTACTATTAAATTAAAAGTTAGCCGACTGAGTTAGAGTTCTTCAATCTAAGACACTACCAATAATTAAATGTGACTTTGTATCCACTTTTAATTTAAATTAAAATCACTCAGTAAATACCAATATTTCTTAAAAATCTTACGAACCCATCAAAAATATTTCACTCTGATATGTAAGCATACGGAGTTTAGGACTTTGTGAAATTGAAGGGCGAGTTGCACCCTGTCAACCGAGAAACGGCAAACCGCCAAAAGCAATCACGAAATTCGGGAAATAGTGAAATGGCGCACGGAACGGCGCGGGCGGGATGATTCGGAAGGAGTTGCGAAGGTCGCCGGCGGTGACTGGAGCTAGCGGGATATGGAGTACTGCCACTGCTGGAGTCACCGCTAGTACGTAATGCGTCCCATCCGGCAATTGCAGCAATTGCTCCTCCGTGAATCCTGACAGGAAACCTCGGCCATATTGTTACGATGGCGATCATATCGACTTGTAACGACAACAGTATTAAACAAATGGGATCCAATTATATAATGCCTATTTATTAGGTTAATTAATCTGCGTTTGAATCAAATACGAATTTATTAACAGAAGATTAAATATGATTATTTTTACACACAGCATTAACATATTGACATACATTACATTAGGAGATGCGAAGACTATTTGCGAGGACAGATTGACGTGGCGTTCTATTCACTCTGCCTTCCTCCGAGTTACTTAGTTTATGTCCAGACACTTAAGACGAGGAATTCTATACGTATTGTTAACACCGTCGAAATGATTAGTTTGAAGTCGTAAAAACTATATTTATATTTATTTTTGGCAGACGGAATTTCCCGACTGAAAGATTAGTGCAGTAAACGAGAAAAAAATTGCAGTTGTTCATTTTGTGCCAGTATTGTGTATATGTACTGCAGATTGTAGATATTACACCAGCCTCTAGCAGTAAACACGGATAAGAATACCACCTGACAAATTATTTCAATGCCAACTTGAAATTGAGCCAAGTGATCCCACATACTGAATAACTTTTACTAAATCTCACAAAAAAAAATGTGTGCATTTGTTTCTTTAAATCTTTATCGCAATAGTTAATTGATGCTACATTAATGATTTACGTCGGCACAATTATTTTATTATTTAAAATATTAAGAAACCTAATTATAAATGTAAAGGCGAACTTCTTTTATCTGCAGTAATCAGTCGACAATTTCTGACGATGAACGAATGTCATAACATAGCAAGAAGTGAGTACAACACAGTACGGCATAATAACTCACGAAACGGAGCGAAACAGGAAACAGTATGATAATCAAAAACATGTTTTGTCTATCATACTTTATATTTTGTGTAAAAGCATTTTTATGGTAATACATAGATCCGATTTACTTTTCCTATGGGATATCGACCTATTACGTTGAATCGACCGGAAATTTTGGATACTCTTCGCTAGAAAAATTTTAGATCGTATTGGAAAAAAACATTGCAGAAGTCCGATTCCAAAATCTGAAATTCATGTATACTCGTATTTAGCCTTTTACATTTGTCTAAAAATGTTTTACTGTAGCGAAATCCTATGGTGTAATTGAAAACGAAATTGAATATGTAACATAACTGACACGTATGAAAGTGTTATAGTTTTTAAACGAATGAAGACGTGATGAAGATGTAACTATTTCCTGCAAAATTCTATAAAATTAATGATTTTGTCTATTGATTCCTGAATCACATAAAATATAATTTTACTCTAAACTATATACTGTATTCTAATTCTAACAAAGCTTAAACAAATCATGTCACCGATGTAAATACGAGTAAGTGCACAAGTGAATAGGATCAGGTAGCACATCTCGTAAATGGGAAAAATAAATAATAAGAAACGATAACACAAAAGAGTGGTTGTATAACTGAAATGTGAATAAGCCAACACAAAATAGAGGAAGAGAGCTTATAGCATAAAGGAATACTTAAAAGATTTTGGGGTAGGATGGTGAGACACAACGCAGACGGGAAGGACAAAGGAGGACCTGTCTGGGAGGAATAAGCACAGGCATCCCCCGTTATCAATCACTCAATGCCGTGGATGTCGAAATAGCGGATAGGAAGTAACATTGTGATTTCTTTGGGTAACCAACTATTATTATTAATCTTCGTAGTATTATCAAAACATATTCATAAATAGTTAATGTTAGCTTAAAGACCTGATACGATTTAAATTCAAGCTGAACAAACTTAACTAAATTTAAATTCATAATATTTGAAATTACACAAACTTACAACACTGAATATTTGATGAGCGTGAATAATAAATAATCAACGATTCAAAAGTACGTAGACTTACTCCATATGCTTTGTTTTTTAGAGTGAGCGTTTTGTAGCAGGAGACGTGGATAATTAGAAGCGATTTGCTCATGAAAGGGTGAGGGTGGCGAGAAACACCGAGTGAAAAGGGACTATATAGAGAATGATAAAAGATATTCTGTTTTGTGTGAAGAGATTTTTTATCCCAAACATAGAGAGGAAGGGGCTCGTTAGTTAAGCGTATGACCTTGCAGGCGGCTCCCGTAACGTCATTCTTCATTCAGAAAACGCCACGCAATCTTCGCAAATGAGAAGAGTGCTCTTCCCACGTAATATTCTTTAGTAATAGACTCGTGAACCAACAGCACCGCGTAACAATTCATCTATTTATATTAGTTTAATCATTTCACATTTGTGAAATTTGGTATTTACCAATCATAAAATTCACCATAAAATCGTATTAAAACTAGTTTCTTATCGATTGTAAAATATTAGAGTGCTATTTTTTCACTAATATTAGCGCAACGAATATCGTTTTCACTTTTACGAGTGAAGATACCCCGCGAGAACATTCGTCATTTGAAATTGTCATTATCATTTTGCATACTCCTTGTTCATAATAGAACCGGAGACAACGCTGTATTGAATAAAATATAATATAATATAAAAAACGAATCGACGCCTAGTTATGTATAAATGAGTATCGTAGATCTGCTGCGCCCTTTGTGAGGTTATTAGCCCACTATCGTTCAAGGCATACGACCTGTTGACCCTGGACTTGCGTAGGGCGTCATTACGACATTATAAACACACGTTATTTGTATATTAATGAGTACATTTCACATAGAATAAAAAACCTTGTGCGCATTACAATATTTTTTGTTTAATCGATTTATTTTGGTCTTATTGTACGTTCTATGCATACTTTGACACTTTTTTGCTGTTTTGAGATCGCTTTAATTAAACGTCGAGAGTAGATTTGTACAGATCTCAGCGTGTGAACTGAACTGGTACAAAGAACCAAGAGTACGTAGGAAGGAAAATAATAAGCGGACCATTACTCGTCTCTCATCTTAACGAGATTGATGTTTCAACCACTTCTCGTACTGCTAACTATTCACGGAACGTGACAACAAAATGTTTAACGGTGTGATTCGACCTAACGTCACAGAACTTGCCTACTACAATGAGGTGTCAGTTCTAATCCAAATTTTTGGAATTTATAAAAAATATGAATGAATTAATGTAATAAAATATCTTCTTCTTCTTCTTCTTCTTTTTCTAGATAAGGATCTAAGGTCCCAAGGGGGACCCTTAGGAATAAAAAAAAACATGAGGACAAATTCTGGTATGTCAATAAATGAATGGAATTGGCTCGATCGTTTTACAGCTCTATTAGACGAAGTCACAACATTTCAGTATGGCGCCAATATCGCACAAATCAAAATAAAGGTAAAAGAACTGAAAATAACGTTTTAATTCCATTTATGAAGTTTGCCGCCATAGCACCAAATGTAAATACACATATCCTGTTTTTAACAAAGACAATGAAGTTTTGTATTTATGCAGAAACTTCCAGGTACCGGTTTCATCGATTTGTTGTTCTAAGAAACGCGGTTCTGGATTACGAGGAAACTTTAACATCGTAAGAATTGAAAGTTATATTTAAGTAGGTATTCAAACAAAAAATTAAAACAAGCATAAAATAAACAAAGAAAAAAATCAACACTGGATTTGGAGAAACATGACACGATTTATTATTTATATATTTTAAAACTAGTTTCGTATTCCTGTTTCTCCCCCGTTTTCTATCCCATATAGACAAAATGTCCTTCAACCTAACCTCCTTCACTTACATCACATGTTCTCATCAAATCAACATATTCCATTTCTAGATCCAATGAACTGGAGTGCCGAACTGTGACCAGCCGAACGTATAAAAGCGAGGTGACCCTCGCTTTTATACGTTTTATTTTGTGATCTTAAGAAAAAACTTCAACTGTTATATCTTTCCATTAAGTGTGGAGTTATGTTTATTTGTTTCAGTGTTTCAATAATTAAAATGTGTTATACGAGTATGTACACCTCAATTATGGCGTCTAATGTATTTTTTTAAAGAAATAAACCGCAAAGCCTATACCCGTACTTTAAAAGCTTGTCTCATGATAAGATAGTAAAGATAGAGAAGGCAGTATTGAAAAATACGTCACCAATACCCAGACCCATTGAAAACAAATATTTCTTGAATTCATTTAGTTATTAGCGGGATCGAACCCGCGACGCATTTTACACACTCGAGAATCTACCCAACTACGTTGCGGCGTCTGTCGAATTAATGATAGTTACACTCTTTTGATTCGATATGGAGTCCTATGCACCACCTGGATAATTGAAAAAACAAAAATTGATAATTTAAGAATAAATTATATTAATTAGATACTAACCGTTTTTTAGCGAAAATGATGATTAGATCCTTATTGTCACAAAACTATTAATGTTTCACAATTAAACACTGAATTTAATCGAAGATTTAATTAAAACAGTCGTTCGGTTTTCGTTTCGGTTATTTACTAATCTATTCTTATTGTTTAAAATTCAATCAAATTGGAAGAAGTTTAAATTAATAATTAGTAATAATAATGAAAAACGTATTGCGTTTAGTGGATCGACAGTAGAAGGAAGCGGGTATCTACAGTATGCGTAGGTCGACAACAATATTTGACGTTTTTAAACGATAAATGAAAACGTATATTGAGCTTCACATAATACATAATATAAGTTATCTTATTCTTCTTCTTTAATTCTGACATCAAACGACGCAAAACAAATATTATTATTATTACTTTTTTTCATGACTTTCGTTTAGAGTAATTTTCAGTTTATTAGCACGACAAGGTGGTATTAAACTACGTGCTTTTATACGACCCTTTTGATAAATAAATCAGAAATAATATTTACTTATTCCGATTTCTCCAAAATTGACGTTATTGATTTTCATAAAATAACCGAAGCGTATTTATTTCATTATATGGAAGTATTTATATCGTCATAACGACATATAATCGTTGTGAAAATATTGTTAAGTTTTATTTTCAAATTTTGGCAGTGAATTTATTTTTATTTTAATTCAATTCAATTATTTTAATTTTCGAGATAAAATTATCTTATGACGCTAAAGTTTGCAATGATTATGCGATTATAATAGCTTTGACTTATATCATTATCGATAATTATATACCGTTACTAAGTATCTATCTTTGCTTAAAATCAAAGTTCAAATAACAAGATTATCACGAGTTACTATTGTAGGTACAATCATATTGTTTTAAATTTTGGATTACGCATGATATTTCAAATAATGTTTTAATGAGTCATAAAACACACAAGTTTAACATAATTAGTGCAGAGATCTTTTTCTTTTCTGATCTAAATTCTGATCCATTGAATATTTGTATATTTAAAAAAAAAAACAATAATAAATTACAAAAGAAATTCTTAATTAAGAAGGACCTAATTCGAAACGCCTAATAATGTTTTCCCGAAGATAAAACTGTATCTGAAATCCAAAGCTGATCATCGCACTTCGGCTGTCCAAACTTAAAACACAGTAAGGGACATTTTTTGTAGTACGTTTTTTTTGCATTTTTGGAGTAAGTAGAATATACTTAGTCCAAAAATGCAAAAAAAAACGTACTGCAAAAAAATGTCCCTTACTGTGTTTTGAGTTTGGACAGCCGACTTACTGACCTTACTTTTACATACTTTTTTACGGTTTAAAAATTTGCAAATTAAGAACTTATTGATAATTGAAAAATAACATTTCTTCAAACAGGTAGGTATCATAAATTGTTAACATGTAATTACATATCTGTATTTAACGCGTTTGGTTATCGTACTAGTCCAGAAATATATTTTATTTTAACGTAATATTTTTTAAGTTAACGTAAGACACTCGAAGCGTGGATGAATTACCTTCCTTTAGTGAGATTACTGGTCGAGAAACATATGGAGTTGATGTTGTGCCCTGGGCACCATTAGGCGGGGATGAGGGTCAGAAGAAAACGAAGGTTCGGTATTGAGATTTCTTGCCGAAGCTACATTGTCTCGGTTTACACAGTCGGCGTCGTTATATCAGTGTGACTGGTAATCAATAAAGGTAAATTCGTGTCATTTGGCATCGCGAGGTAAGTCAAGCGTAATGTACAAGTATGTAAAAATAACTATGTTCATATTCGTAATATTAATTACACATTGCGATGGTGACAAAGCAGAAACTTGTTACTGTCAGTTAGGTCAAGATTATTATTATAATTGCGTAACTAAACAATACATTGTTTTTAAAAAAATACACCCAAATAGTTGTCTGCCCTAGGGTATTACATGTAGAGCTGCATTTTTTTCAATAGATAAGTATGAAAAATTCAGTGTAAATACATCATTTAAAATATTTTAAAATGATGTATTAACGAGTAAATTGATGAATTAAAAAATACTAACATCATAAACGACACCACACATTAACTATTTGAAAACACTGCACTGTTTTCTTTAAATATCAGAAATAACAGCGCTATATTTAAATTGAAATACATAAATATTAGATAAGTTAAGGTAGGGTCACACAATCGAGCAGAAACGCGATACGGCTAGTCGGCTAGTAGTAGGAACGCGACCGGTATAGATAAGTGTCCGATTACGAATGAACTTCAACTCTGCGATACAACACGAACAATATACGCTCTGTGATTGGACGACGAGAAAATATGTCTTGGCCTAAAAATGTGTGCAGTTTTGCAACTTTTCAACACGCGAATCTGTACTTATGGTAAATCCCAAGATTCATGTCAAACGACGTGACATCCTGTTTTTTTACTGTGTTTTTCTCAGATAGGTACGAATTCATGCATGTGTTATCCCACTATACGTAGTTGGGTAGACGCTCGACTGCGAAACTAGCATCGCATGTTCGAATACCGCCAACTTCAATTTGAATTTTTCTTTTAAATATTTTTTGTCATTTGGTCTGGGTGTTTGTAGATTATTTATATCTAAACATTTTTTTATTCCTTACTGTCTTACTAAGTACAAAGGTATTTATTTTACTATAAACTTTTTTACTTTCGCATGAAATTTGACAAAAATAAATTTGTAGATCCTCCAAAGGGCATAAATGAGCATATACATAGATATGTAGGAATCTCCCATAAAAGTCACAACCCAACTTATATTCATAGCATGTTTTTGAATGAAGTAAATAAGTGAGTTGATAAAAAATAAAAACATGTTTTAGTTGATCGAAATATTACTTGTTTGACTCGCGCTATGTCCCAGTGGCTTATAACTGCATGTCCACAAACCAATACTGGTATGCAAACCCGAGTGCCCTAGTTATTGCTGCCACTCCTCTTCTATTATCTTTCCTGAATACCAGTAATGTCCTTCAAACCCACCGCTCTCTCATAATGATGACATTAAAGGTAAAAATATCAAAAATTAATGTAAAACAATACCATATCTCGATATATTTTTTGGCGTTTGCAAACAAATTGCACCTATGATTATTCTTTTCAATGTTTCATTAGAAATTGAGAACGCACCCATTGGCAAAAACAAAATAATTGAAACAAATTAAAAATAATATATTTATATTACTAAGACTCGCATCCTAAAGCATAGACAAAACCACAAATAACCCAACTAAAAATTAAAATAAAAATGTCACCAAAACGGTGTGAAGAAAAATAACAGTTCGTTTTTGGCTACATGATACGATTTGAATAATTGTATTTGGTTTTTCGCAAGAATTAAAATAAATAATGACTAAATTATTATCATGTGAATATGATGCATGGTGAGTGGGGAGTTAGTTGTAAAGTTCATAGTCCTAGATAACGTACGTACATATTACAATAATGTACCTACTCGGTCTTGTTGTCTATGATGTCATGACATGTGTTCCAAAGATATCAAATATCATTTTAGCATCAATATACTCGATATAAATGTTGACCGGATACTTGGGATGTATGTTTTCTAGGGATGGAAAGACTGATAAAGATATAGAAAGGAGAGTGAATGCTGGGAACAGGGTGAATGGTGCACTGAAATCAGTTATAGCAAATAAAAACCTTTCCCCGAAAGCTAAACTGGCAGTACACAACGGAGTCCTGGTTCCAACCCTAATGTACGGAAGTGAAACATGGAGTTGGCAAAAGAAGGATGAAAGTAGACTGAATGCAGTCGAAATGTGATCTCTCGGAAGAATTTGCGGCAAAAAGGTGTATGATAGATGTTCAAAAATTAAAATAAGGAAGGAATGCAAAGCTGAGATAAGAATTATCGATAAAACTAAGAAAGGTGTGTCGAGATGGTTTGCACATGTGGAACGAATGAGTGAGGAAATAACGGTAAAACAAATTTATGAGGCGAATGTAGTTGGAAAAACGAGCAGAGGAAGAGAGAAAAACTTTGCACTATCAGGTATGCAAATACTTGAAAGTGGTCAGGTTAGGAGTCGAAATAATCGGCGGGTATGTATGAGAAGATGCATAACGTGGAAGAGGCAAAGAATGTTTGCAAAGACAGAGTGGTGTGGTGTGGTGTGTTCTATTCTCTCTACCCACCCTCCGGGGAAGCTGAGTGATGGTAAGTTAGTTAGTTAATTTATGTATAGGTTCTGGGGCAAATATAATTTTTTAAATTAGATTGTACCTACTCTATTATTTGGAGAAAAAAAATGAATTTGATTTTTGATCCACTCACTTTTTTTTATCAAAAACCAACTCGTTTCGGCAACAACCTGTTGCTCTCTTCAGGGTTTGTTTTATAACTAGTAAACTAGTAAACTTATAAATACATAGTTATAAAACAAACCCTGAAGAGGGCAACAGGTTGTTGCCGAAATTAGTAGGTTTTTAATAAAAAATAATAATAATAAGTGTGTATCAAAAAACAAAGTCTTTTTATTTCTCCAAATAATAAATTACAATGATCCACAAAGTTAATGCTTTCAATATTCAAATTATAGATTGTACTCAAACAAACCCGGATCTTCTGCTATCGTGGTAATAAAATGTTCCACAGAATCTGCGAGATGGTAATTTTACAAAAGTTTTTTTACAAATTTATATTTACCTGTGTCTGGTTATTTGAATGCTGATTCGTCTACGTCAATGGACAGATATTGTAGCTTCACTGATGATCGGAACAATCTGGAATTAATAAGAGAAGTTAGTACTTTGTTGCACTTCGAAGAGTCCTCCAATGCGTGTGACTAGCTGCGAAGCCGCGAAGAAGACGTCAGTCTGGGCGAGTTCATGATGGTTAGAAAAGGTGAAAATGAGCAGCGGAAGAAGGCTTTTCCCGTGACTTATAACAGGAAGAACGACGAGAACCGATAAACTAGAGGTTACACAGTCACGAGGGGAAGAGCCAAGAATAAGTCTTCAAAATAATACGTAGGTAAAAGAAAGCAAGTATGCTCGCCACTCCAACCTACATTATTGATGTCACTAAAAACTAAAGCCAATATTGACCTTAAAATCACCTAATAAGTTGAAATGACGAAATATTGGGTAAAGTTTTTGTTCGAATGTCTGGCTTTTGGAACATTTTTGGCTTCGTGCATAATTCTTTCCTAGTGAGACAATTAAATTACTTTGACAATATAATCCGGTACATTACTAATATGAGGTATGCATAATAGTGTATTCGACTCTGTCCGATACCGCAGGCAAATCAACTGTCAAAAGATTACGCAATTCTGGACAAGGTGAACAAATATCGCAGTATTCGTATAACAAAGTGTCTGACGTTTCCGCGAATACGGGTTGTGTATTTAAATAACAAAATTCAACGAATCCAGTGAAAGTATATATCGAATATTAAAGCCAATGGCAAAGGTTAGCGGAAAGTGCTAGTCACCGTTGCTCATTGGGTTTTAACGGTATATTTCGGGGTAAAAATATCACGCGCAAGTTGCAGCATTATTTTGTAAAACGTCTACATGTTTGGATCCGTATCCGTTCCCTGTTGCTTAATGGGTACACGGTCACATGTTATCGTCATAAGAAATTTTCGCTATAACTTAGCATTAAAGTATGGTTACTTGCTAACATAAAATAATAAAACAACTCTATAGTTCACCTGACGAGGCAATAACTATTATTTGGTGAAGAAGAGTTTTTGAATGGAATTACACAAAGTGAACGATGAATGATAAGGAGAGTGTCGAAACAACAACTAAAGTTTTAAAACGAGTCTGATGATGTCGGTAACAACTATGTTATTTTAGATATGAATTAATTAGCTGCGTAAAATAAAATAGAATATTAATTCTAGACGTTATTTTGATAATTTATACTAAGGTGTAATCAATCGTGTAGTGCGAAAATAAATAGAACCGGGGCGCCGTCTATTTCAGTTGACACCAACAAGTTTCACGAATGAAAATTAATAAATTATTTTTATAAAACATTCTCAAATGAATGTAAAACGACATTAAACAGCTGTCCAAATAAGAGCCTTTTCGCAAGTGCTGAACTACACTGAAACGATTCTTTGGTCTTTGATCTAAAATCTGGACTGACGTCTGGTTTTCGGTATAACAAGTGGATTTATCTGGTCAGCACTAAAACAGGACTATGTATTGTTTTAGTCAATTAAATGTTGCGCAGTGGAATACACTATAATCGAATTCATATATGCATTTCAATTTGTTTAATTCAATCTTAATTTGTATATTATTACAATCAGATTAATTGCTCCGCCTCTCAAATGAAAGACTAATCTTTTTTTGTTTTTTCCAAGCGCTGCGATGTGTACCTACCAAAAAATACACATAAGCCAATAACAGTAACCTAGTTACCGTAAAAATGATGGTACCTATTTAAGAAGAAACATACAGTGACAAGTGTCGCGGCAATTTGTTAGCTGATACGCTATAATTGACATATCGCTCACTCCTTTCAAGAACGTCATAAATCAAAAAAGTGATATTTCAGGAGAACGTTTTTAGAGTTTAAAAATATAACACAATGCATTAAAAATAAATATCAAGCCACTTATGTAACTTTTTACTGTGCAACAAATCTTTTTAGGTACAATCTGAAGGTTTTTTCTCCATTTGAAAAATATTTAGTATATTTAAAAAAAATAACTAAACAATACCTTTTCTTCAAAATGCAAAAACAACACTTTCTGCCCTGTAGTGGGTAAATATTAAGTTAAAAATATGCCTCTTTTGCTGGGATATAGTACATTTTCTGGGCATTCCGAAAACATGCACAACTGAAAAATGACGATTTTTGATTTATGACGTTCTTGAAAGGAGTGAGCGATATGTATGTTTATTTATGAAAATATGACAGGATCGTTTCATGCCACACAAAACCTCGACAACTATCCACAAAACTACACGCGTGTTTTGTGACTAGTGTTGATTCGGAAAAAATGATACACACATCATTTTATTAATAGGTCTTAACTTAACAAAGTGGATTTTATCCATAAATACGAATCATCTGTATAATAGCATTTCATTTGCAATACTTTTTTATTATTCCTTTCATTTAATTATTATTAAATTAGTAAATAATTGTTTTTTCGTTGAAACGTTAATGCAAATCGTAATTATGTATTATATATCGCTTATTTTCAATTGACATATTGAATGTATTTGCTAAAGAAAACGATACCCATTTTGTCGTTGAATGGAAACTTAGTGATCATAACACGAGTAACTACAATCCAATAAGATTAAATACAAAAAGAAATTTAACTGTTTTTGTATTTACGAGTTGGTTAATATCGGCGTAATGTGACAAAAATTTATACCAAATAAATAATTAAAATACCCACAAATAGCAAAACTCGCATTGTGTTAAGTGAGCTGTGTTATGTGAAGTTATGCAACTCCGTCCACGACTGACTCGGTGGATAACATGACCACCCTCCTATGCAGTAATTATGCATTATTATCCAACGCGAATTACGTGCGATTCTTACGTTACTTTGATACTTCGCATTTCAAAATTATGAAGTGAACATGACAATATTATTGAATACACACACAAAAGAACTTGTTTTAAAGTAGGTAATCAAAAAAGGGATCCTACAAGGTCCTGTAGGACCTTGTAGGATCGACTGATTTGAATTAATCTTAATATTTCTACAAAAATGAACATTAATTTCCTACTTTTATTCACATCGTATTGATAACTCTTTATAATGCATAATAACCTTAACCGGAAGCCCATTAAGCTTTACATTGTAAGATTACTCACGATACGTCTGCTGACACATTTGCGAAATGATATTTAAACGGCGATGAAATGTGTTGAAAGTTGAAGCTTCGGTATTTGGGGTTAAATGAACACCTGGTAGCATAAAATGCCTATTCTGAACGTGTTGAATGCGATAAATCCGATCGATCGGTAGATCACACTGAATACTTTCGTTTGTATACTGCGCAGATTTCATAGCAAAAATGTATGCATGGATAAATTTAATAATATCCATACCGCATTTCTCAGTTGCACAGCGACGCTTTGCAAAGGTTGCAAATCTATCAACATGGTAGTAAAATATTACGAAAACAACTACAGATAGTAAAAATGAATTCTCGCAGGTCACAGTTGTTGAAATAATTATTATGAATTATGAATACGTTGACTTCGGTGTTATCACGGGTTAAGTACTAGTATTATTGCTTCGCTCTATTTTCTCGCCAGTGGCATTATGTACTTTGCAAATAAACTATAACCTAATTAGCGACAACTACTGTTAAAAAGCATTTTATGTCTCCCATGGAGGTTCGGAATCATTATCGACTCTTAATTAAAATCTTTGATTTGTAGGCAATCGTTCTAATATAATATTTTTTAACAGAACCAGTCACGCAAATTATAAAGAAACGAGATGCATTTTCTTCTAAAATAGCGAATCGGTAAATATTCAATCTCTAATCATTTTTCTGTATCGTTATATTTCAATGTCTATCATTTCGAGTCGATGATGTCCAAATAACTAACTTATCATTTTGGCATTTAAATATAGATGAAGAAGAATATGAAAGTCTAGGTATTTACAGGGTTTATAATCTGTCATAGGCTAGTGAAGTGACCACTTTACACACTTGAAACATTCACCATTTCACCCATGATTGACAATCACACTACTCAAATTTTTGTAAATCAATTAATGAGTAATTATACGTACTTATATCATAAATCTCATGACGCTTCAAAGTGTGGACTAACGGCAGCCATCTATTGTTGGTTTGAGAAAGCTTTTATTTACCAGACACCCTTTTATTTGAAATGTAAAAATATAACAGTGAAAAAAATTACTATAATAAAATATAACCGTGTAAAGATAACTCCTAAGTGTAGAAACCCAGTGAACAAGGATTTGGATACACCCAAAATGTTGCGAGCTAACTTATCGACTTTTTCTCGGAAAACCTAAACATTGTTCGATCCAAATCGCTCCGAAATGCACGATTGTATCCAAACTATGCGTGTATTTATTATATGAAGATTTACTAAAACCCTAACTTAGGTATATACAGCTATACATATGGGAGTATATTGCCGGGAAAGTAGGTAGGTAATACTGATAACGGATATATCCGTGATGAAGTAACTGGGCACAGAAATAGCTATTTATTATTATCACAATCAAGATTAATATTAAATGAAAACACATATTCATGACTTAAATAAAGATAAAATATCGTGCGTATTAATGTTAAATAACTTTATAAGTATAACATATATGTATTACAAAAGTTTATAGACTTAATAGTATAATTTGAAAATGAATAGTATTTTCATATCACAAACAAAACGCGTTGGGTACACATGCACGTTTACACTCTATAGTGTAAACGTGCATGTGTTACTGTAATTGTGTAATGAATTTATTCATATATAAAATCGTTGGAAAAATCTTGATGCGTTAAGTCAGTAAATGTGCGCTAACTATGTAAGTATTTATATTATTTTAGGAAGAGAACGACGGAAATATTCCGAGGGTATTTTGTGTTCGTCGTGCGTAAGAACTGGAACTGGTCACTTTATGGAGGTTCATGAGAGAAACCGGTCATGGAATAGCCGTGACCGCACCCGTGGCGATATTACTCCATGATTTATAACACCGTGTCATCCACAACTCTCAGCTGTCTCGAGATATGATACCGATACCAGGGCTGGGATTCCATACGGAAGTTAACTGTTTGACTTCATAGTGTAATGTAACAATACATATAATATCTACAAAGATAACTTTAACTTTTCTTCTGGGCTTTCATTCCTAACGACATAAGAATTTTTAATAGGTCTTCGATCAGTATTGATAGAAAGTTGATGATACCGATGAAAAAATGAATGAATATTCGTTTTTTAAAGAATAGAAGTAATGTTAAAGTTAGAAATACAATGAAGCTAGCTCGTTATCTTCCGTGTGGAATCTCAGCACAGATACGCACTGCGATGGAATTTCAAAAAACTAAAGAAAAGAAGAATATATTTTACACATTATCATGCTCGAAAAGTTTACATTGAAGTTACACACCTCCATAATAGGAAAAGGGATAGCGTAACGGCGCTCCTGGATGACCATTTCCTTTCCAGAATTTTAACACGAACGCAGATTTTCCGTTTTAGCTAGAATGTTCGACAACTGAGCATCTACAAATGGAAAATTATAAAACAATAAATGAGAGGGATATGAATGTAGGTAATGTAGGAACGAGAGGGATGGATGGGCGCGTAACGCGACGAGCGTCACGTCATAAGTTACAAAACTTTTTTTAATTCATTAAATTCAGGTTACACTAAATTGTTAATCTGTTATGATACATATTATATATTATTTAAGTACAACATTTTGAGTGTGTCCAAATACTTGTTCACAAAATCTGGATTATCTCCAATTACAGGAGTTATTTTCATATTATTTTTGACATCTCATCAAAGATGAAGAAGAATACTAGAACTTCTTCTTCATCTTTGATGAGATGACAAAAGTAATATGAAAATAACTCCTGTAATTGGAGATAATCCAGATTTTGTGAACAAGTATTTGGACACACTCAAAATGTTGTAATAAGCTTAATAATAAAAATGAAAATGGTATTTTCTGGCGTTTCTCATGTGTGTGATTATAATCCAGGGTTCGGACCTCACATACTAATATAAGAGTTTCTGCTTAGTAAAAAGCTTCTTTACATCTCACCAATAAATGTCTTTAGTGAAGTCCTAGTGATTCAAGAACAAGGTTTCTAAATTGGTTCATATATATAGAACTTCCAAGAATTTGAGAAGTGTGGTTGTCAATAATGGGTAGAATTGGTGAATGTTACACGCGTGTAAAGTGATAACTTAAACCAGCCTATGACGGTCGTCAGCCCCGTAAATGCCCAGACTTCCATATTCTTGTTCATCTTTGATGAGATGTCAAAAATAATATTATTTAAGTAATGTCATTTGGTATTTGATACTACTCTTTCACATTCTGGGCCTAAATTATAAAAATATCATAACATTACATACGTCTAAATTATTTATATTCGACCTAGATATGACAGGGCTGTGATCGGTCGGATTGTGCATTAGTCATACCTTATATCTGTCACCATTACAAAGAATCGAAATGTTGCACTATGAGCTTCGTTTACCTGTGACTAATTGCCGTAAGTTCGGTTAGCTAAGAGTGGGAAGGATTGCGCAAGAATATCTGGTAAACTTACCACCTTCATCATATACGAGAGTAGGTCATAATTAATCCAGATTTTAAAAAAACGCAATGTCATAACTCGGAATTTCATCAAAAACACAATCTATTGATCGCTGGAGCACTATAGTTCTTGGCCAGTCCAATATTCAATCAGTAAGCATTAGCCTATTCTTCATTGCTTAAACGCGAAACTGGCAAAAATATTAAACCTCTATAATCAAAGGTATAACATATACATACAGCAGTATACAAAAACACAAACCCGATGCCCATAACCACAACGGTGGCGGTGCTGCCGTTAAAATAAAACTCGACGGGAGGAATTCGGTGGTCGTAATTACGGCGGCAGATCAGTTTAGGTAAGGAATTCCCAAACGAGATTGAAGAAAAATTCTTCTTTAATAAATGCTGCATCAGTTTGAGAAACAACAGCGGAACAATATCATCACCTAAGTTCACCCCTTAGATGCTGCGTGCTACTTTATCGGCACGGCCATAAAAAAAAACTGCTCGTGTGCTTTATCGATATCAATTAAAGTCGTCATAATGCAGGGAACATTTGTTTTATCACCTACTTATATATTTTAAATTGAAAAAAAACGGCCACAAATATTTTCGCAGTTTTATACAAGCGTAGTGCGATACGGTGTTTATACAAACACGACGCTTTATTTTTTCGTGTATTATTTGAGGATATTTGTAAAATTGTCGGACCTAAAGGGTTTTAGCTCCGGCAATAAATCTATTTTGATTGCCCACATTATGAGGTTTGAATGTGTTTAAAAACTGATAAAACCAAAAAATTGAGGAAAAGTTAGTATTTCCATATTCTGATTTATCTACAAGTTTTGCGGTACGGTCGAGTTGCGGTACCGCGGATATCACAGACCCTGAGTCGGAGTTTATAGGTTCGACCCCACTCTACCACAACTTGATTTTCAAACGCAAGCTGCTTAGTCTTATCTGAAAATAATGTTGATTTGTAATATAAAAATAAATGTACATTTGTCATACGAACATAAATCTTGCACATGAAATCTTTCATGCTATGGAATGAAGTTGAATAAAACAACATTTGTAAGTTTTACGCTACATATAGTATTTACACACTTTACCGAAAACCTTTGACATAACTGCTTAAATCTGATTGTACAAGAAGTTTAGAAATTTAGGCCCGGTTTGGAGTTTTAACAATATTTATTTTACATAGTCAGAATACAAACAGGAAAATTAATCAAGATTTTGAGAAAACTGACGCACATCGGTTCTATACTATGAACATTGTCAACTTAACTATAATAATCTTAGTTGTGCGTCAATCGAGGAAATAAATACCTGTATTATGCGGGTAGGTACAGTGGTTTATTTACTTTTAATATTTTACGTAACAAATGTAGCGAATTTTTGAATATATAAAAATTAGATATATACGTATATTAATGATATCAATTCGGCATTTAATTGTTATCACGAAATAAATGACTACTTATTATACATATACATATACATATACATATGTATTATAAGTAATAAAAATCGCACGTATTCAAACATTCATGCCTACTGAATGACTGAACGAAAGGCTCGAAAGGACACATACGTAAAATAGATGGTAGAAAATTGTTACATGGCGATTTTATGCAACTGTATTTTTATAAAAGATTGAAATTTGGATTGAAGATTTAGTATTTTGAGTAAAAATGATATAAACTTTAATTAGAGTAGAAAACAAATATTAATAATTCAAATTCACAAGTAAAATTTCCTATGTCGAATTGTAATATATTTTCATTTTAGGTATAAAAAATAAGTGTACCGGTTTCCGGTGTTGCATTACAGCATCTTCAATAAGTTGAATAATATTTCCAGCACCACAACATGCACTACAATGCGACAGAATAACTTCAGAGGACTAAACATTTAGTGCTGCGATACACAGTGTGCTATCTCCTATCTGCAATAACTAGCCGCTGTTATCTCTTCTGGGTAAACTTAATAATGATACGATATCAGAAGATCAAACCTGCTTTACCAATAACGAACTTAAAATTATTTGTTTTCAATTTGAATTTTACTTGGCAGATACCGCTATTTTTTTAAATCTATTGAGACACTTCGATGCATTCCGTGTCATTTGAAACACGTGTCATAATATATTTTAAGAAAAAAACAAGTAAAACTAAAATTAAAAATGTATAGATATTACCACAAAGTGACTGCCGAATCAATTAATGAAATTAAAATATTTTATTGGCATTCGTTAGGCTATTTAAAATTCTGTTAAGGTGTTTTAAATAACGTATTGATATGAATATAAAATTATGTAATAAAAATACATTGTTTTTTTTACTGTCGAGTGTCTGAACGTTAGAATGTTATGGGCTTATAAACGAATGCTCGATGTATTCCAATCATTAGATTAGGATTACTCAAAAATTGATAGATTTGGATCTATCTAGATTATTCCATTTCGGACAATCCCACAAAAATATTATCGGCAGCATAAAAGCGCAAAGTTTTAGCTATCATCCTGGTAATGTAAAACATAACTGGTTTATTTTCTCATAAATGCAACAGTTTAAAGGTTCCCGTGATAGTACTATAAGCTGCCGAAGCCCTGATTCCTAATTTTACAATTACGTATTGTAATCGAAATTCATTACCACGCTACTGCGAGTGGGGATTGTGTTGAGCTACTATTGTAATCGAAATTCATTACCACGCTACTGCGAGTGGGGATTGTGTTGAGCTACTATTGTAATCGAAATTCATTACCACGCTACTGCGAGTGGGGATTGTGTTGAGCTACTATTGTAATCGAAATTCATTACCACGCTACTGCGAGTGGGGATTGTGTTGAGCTACTATTGTAATCGAAATTCATTACCACGCTACTGCGAGTGGGGATTGTGTTGAGCTACTATTGTAATCGAAATTCATTACCACGCTACTGCGAGTGGGGATTGTGTTGAGCTACTATTGTAATCGAAATTCATTACCACGCTACTGCGAGTGGGGATTGTGTTGAGCTACTATTGAACACAAAAGGTTTCATTAAAAATAACTAAAATTGGTCTGTGCTCGTAATAGACATATTCAGTATATATGTTAAGCGTATACCTACCGAATACCTAACACCGTGCTAATTGTACTTCAAGCGTTATTATGAGTCGAGAATGAGGATTATTCGTCAGACAAAATTTTCAGAAACGATAAGGAATCCATTTCTAACGCAGCGAGTACTGTTTGTAAAATGACGAGTGTTGGCTAATTGTGTCATTAATGGTATCCGGTAAACAGCATACCTGGAGTTGTCGGTAATGTACATAATCAAAACATTCCTTCGTGTTTTTAAAATGAAACGTGTAGAGAGAATTATAAATTATTAAGTAAACATAACGCATCGGGTTTAGGAATTTTTAAATGGGGAAAGCAGCGTTAAAACATAATATTATACAAAATATTCAGTTTTATCACATGAATCATTGCCTGAAAATGTAAATTGGATCTTTTACTAAGTACTGGGTTCATTAAAGCATTTCAGTACCAAAAAGTGAATTTACAAGTCAAATTCCCAAAACTACCTGCCACCTCTTAACAAGGAAGAAGTAAGTAGGATGTATTTTTTGTGATCGGGTCGATATTATGGCAAATAAATGCATAACAACGAAAGTTGAAGTGACAGTGCACAATGGAGTCCTGATACCAACCCACCGCTATATAAAAAGTGAAAATAATATTTGCAGTTGATGTATTTTACAGGATTGTCATTGTGGTAATTAATTTGTGTCAGGACCATTTGTAGAAAATGCAAATTAGCGTCAAGATGTAAATATTGTCTAAGTCGCGCGGTGCAGGCCATGCAGGCTACGTGACCCCCATCTGCCGGCCTACTCTACATTGTTCCTGTAATACCCATATTATATAGCATCATCCATAACTTATAAAAAAATAGATGTTCAAAATGTCAGCCCTATTAATATTTACCAAATATGATCTTGCAAGTGGTGTAGAAACATCCGATGAAATATGTCTGATGTAAGCGTTATTCTTGGAAATTGGACAAAAAAAACATTGAGGTTTTCCCATACAGTCTTAAGATAATCGTGGTTTATAGCTCACACTAGGATACAGGAAAAAATGGTCAAAACATCGACTGATCAATGTCAAAACAATGCATCGTAAATAGGAAGTATGTACATCATTTTGACAACAACCACGATTGGTTTAAAATTTAAACGATCGATTAGTTCAAATAAAATAACAACTAAGTATTTAATTTTTTTCCACATGAATTTTATTTGACCAGCAACCTGGTTTCGTCGTAACCGACATCATCAGACTGGTCTGATGATGTCGGTTACGACGAAACCCGGTTGCTGGTCAAATAAAATTCATGTGGAAAAAATTACGCAAGTACTTGTTATTATATTTTATAAAACTTAGCTCCATCAAGAAATGTCAGTACGAAACTTAGATCGATATAACTTGTACATAACGACATATCGCTCACTCCTTTCAAGAACGTCATAAATCAAAAAACTTGATTTTTCATGAGATCGTTTTTAAAGTTTAAAAATATAAAACAATGTATTAAAAATAAATATCAAGCCACTTATTGAACTTTTTATGGTGCAACAGATCTTTTTAGGTAAAACCTGAAGGTTTTTTCTCGATTTGAAAAATATTAAGTATATTTAAAAAAAATAATTAAACAATACATTTTCTTCAAAATGAAAAATTACATTTTCTGCCCTGTAGCGGGTAAATATTAAGTTTAAAATGTACCTCTTTTGCTGGGATGTAGTACATTATCTGGGCATCCGAAAACGTGCACAACTGAAAACTGACGATTTTTGATTTATGACGTTGTTGAAAGGAGTGAGCGATATGTAGAAGTTACAAGCAATCAAAACAATACATTTATTGATATCTCAACATAGATTAAGAAATGATTGAGATTGGAATATGAAAATATAAGTACATATTTATAGGGCTTGCCTATGACCTTTGTGTAACATTCAGCATTCTACTCGTGATTGTCAACCCTATTAATAAATTCTTAAAAGTTATATGTACTCGTGCCTAGGTATATGTATATTTCAAGTGACTAAACATTTCATACTTTTCTTACGATTAACTGTAAATAGGTACATACAAAAAAATAAATAAAGAATGGTATTAATGTTTATAACTTGCAAACTTTCTGCCATGTACTGTAGTTGTAGTTGATAGATAAAACGGAGTCGTCCAAGAAAATGAGAAGAAATGTTTTCTTAAAATTAGAATTATTTTTATTCATAATTACTCTGCATTCTTAATCATATCAACTTCTCGTTTCATGTAAAAGGCATGTTAAGTTATTTTAAAAAAAATATTCCGTAAATTGCAAATGATTTACGTGAGAATCTGTATTGGCAAGGTCATTCAAAATCATCATCACCTCAAATGTTTTATTATATACACATAATGCTGGCAAATGGCCAATACTGCTTCCATCTGGAAATGCATGACATAGGTTTTGGTAACGGTCGCAGATACGACTGCTGTTAGCGGAGTGTTAATATAAGGGCTAGTTACCGCCTTAATATCTTATCTTAAAACCTTATTTATCATCAACTCATCCGTATATTAAATTGTGTGATTGTTACAATAACTGAGCAATTCCTGTTCTATGACGTTTCATATTTCGATATTTCTCTTATTTCAATAGTATGTTAACTGTTCTAAATATATGTAATTTAGTGAACTCTAAAAATCGGTGTTTGATTTAAATATTAAATATATAAATTAAAATGAAGTTCTACAATTTAAACGCCAAGTTTATAAATATCTATAAGCAGTCATTCGTGGGTAAATATAAGATATTTTGGATTATAATAGATTGGTTAAATATTAATTTGTATGTATTTTATTATAAGTTAATCCTTTAAATTATAAGTTTAGCCTATTTTAAGAATCGGCATATGCCAAAGACAGATTTTTAACATAACGAAATTATTTTAAATGCATCCACCGCCTGTTATTAATAGGTTTAACTTTGCTTCTAGACATATTTCTGGCGACTTTGTCATTTTGAAACCGATTGTCCATCAGTTTTGTCAAAAAGTAATGTTACCGAAAAGACAATCAGTGAATATATTTATATTTGTTTTTCACCGAACTTAAGTAAAGTTAAAGTATTCGAAACTATGACGTTAAAACGTTAACTTCCGCATGTGAACATTAAAAATAAAAATCACAGTATTGTGAGAACAATAAATTAGGGTTTTTTTCAATTCGGCTCGCCACAACTGTGTATTTAAATTTATAATATAATCTATTTATATAAATAAAAATGTAAATGCTAGTTTCCTTATAATCGTAAATCTTCCAAAATTATTCATTGGTTGCTTCGAAATTCTGTCACAACGTTGCATTCGAATACGCGCGTTTTTATATTTTTTACCTGTTCTGTGTTTTACCTGTAAAAACATGTTCTTTTGAAAAGCTGTTTTTTGTCACAATGGCAGCGTCTTCTGTTGAACTTAATAGCAACATAGGCAAAATTGCTCAATCAGACGTTTTTCTTTGGTTTCTAAAATATTATATATTTACAAAAGAATTGTAAAATTAAACATACAATATAATATATAGTATATTAGAAATGTGCTCTGTCTTTTCTTTCTTTTCAGTAAAATTTTAACAGTATTACCGAATACCGGTTATTAAAAATTTAATTATTTGCCAATCACTCAAAATAGGATGCTTCTACTAATGTCGTGTAAGAGTTAGTTATATTTCCAAACAAAATTATTTTTTTATTTGCAAAAAAGTAAAATTCCCATTTTCAATATATTTAGCTTAACATTTTTAAAACTTACGGGCGTAATTCTAAAATTGGTATATAAAAGAAGAGTTGAATTCGTGCCCGCATTAAGTTAATTGGGAAGTTTTTCTTCTCTGTTATGAGGAGACAATGAAATATTATATGATTTTCTTAATGATAAATTTATAAAGAGAAGGTAATGTTGTCGAATCGTAATGTTTAGTTCGATTGAATCCAGATTCCTTTCACTGGTCGCCAGTTTCGAGGAATCGTAATATTCAAATCAAACTTCCCACCTCCGCGGCTCCGCACTAAAACGACCGGTTGCGCATAACACAGGGTTGTCAATTGGCATTATTATTAATTTATCCAAAATATTAAATTACAGTCTGAATAACAAACAAGCGTCTTAACTAGTGAACACATATGTTTTCCCTGTTATTTTACATTTTTTATCTTAGAATTTTAGTTCAACCCCAAAAGTTGTTTTTCCCATACCGATGATTCAAAATTATACTATACTCTAGCAGCTAGCATACTCGCGTGTATTACATCTTATTACGAAATTACCTACAGTTCGGCTCTACAACTAAAGGCATTAATGGAGTACAAATGTGCAATGTGTTATTGCAACACGTATTATTTTCCTATCTGATATTGTAAAATTAATATAGCAATATAGTGATTGTGTAAAGTTGTATTAGCTAAAATTAACCAAAAAGTGAATTGTTTTAAACAATTGCTACCCTGTTGTGTGTGCGCCCACAGAGAGAAGATTTGCTCCCACACTGAAACAGGTACGGTAAATACAGGATTCGATGCAAACAGGACATTCTAAGAACGTAGTAGGTTCTTATAACCACTTCACCGATGAATGTTGAAAGAAAAATAATATGTGTGAAATACCCATAAAGTGTGGGTTTTTCTGATCTTACTAACTATAATTGTATGTAACCGCAAGTTAGCGTTATTTTTAGTTTATGAATAGAATGTATTTGCACGAAGCAGATATCAAAGTCAATTATAGAAAGATATCGAGAGATCAAGAGGCTGTTAGTATCTGTGAGAGAATCACGTGGGGTATCAGAGGGCAAAGTCTGCAGTCAGAGCGATTAAAGATAATGAATAATAAACCATTACTTTAAAAAATAATTATATTAGAAAATTTACAATATATTGAAAAATCTGATTGATTAGATTTTTTTAAATATATGTACTTATATACGTTGAGGAACAACCGTAATCACAGATATAACCATCTCAGTTTACTTAATAAACACATACTCAGGTATTTGTACTGTATATCCATGTACCCCTAAAGGCTCGAACATTACACAACACGTCGTAAAATTTACAATTATAGATAGGTTTGTGATAGTGCTATTACCGGGTCTTTGATGTACTTCCTTAAAAATGCAATTCTTGTTTGTTAGTAGACAAAAAAATAAAATAAAAACAAGTACCTACATGCTCGTATTATGAATATTTGCACAGTATTAACATTTAAGAATGCACTGGGTACAATGCACTTACGTCACAACTCTGAAAAGAAGTAGGCGTACATACTGTCATTTTTTACCTACACGTAAGCTCATAAATATGTACTCGTAAATGGGTTTATATTCGATCAAATGGCAGAAAGGCATCCGTTTTTATTATATTATGCGCAAGTAATGTACGACCCATTTACTTTAAAATTTTAAGTATAAATAAATCGTAAATAATATTATTAGCCCACCGACTCATTATATTATTTCAATTATTTGTTTATTTCAGCGTCACAATTTGCAAAACAATCGATGTATCTACATATACCTATGGGTGAAAATGATTCTGAAAAACAAAAGTAGCGCGATTGTCAATCATGTATAGAATTGGTGAATGTTACATGTGCGTGTCCAATTAACCAAGGCTATGACGGCCGTAAACCCTGTCAATGCCCAGACTTCCATATCCTCCTTCATATGTTGAGATGTCAAAAATGCAAAAAAGTTCATATCACCTTACTAAATTTAAAAATCGTCTGAATTCAAATAGTAAAATGCTAGCCGAGTTTAACGAAATATTAATTGCGGGTCTATACCCGCATTATGCTTGAACCGACAGAATTCAATTGATATCACTGTACTACCCAATACGCAGAATTCCATCTCACCGGCTATTAAAACTTCTGGACATGTATTGAAATTAAGACCCATTTTTTAAATCGGCAAAATATCGGCATATCTATTAAATATCACCCTGGGTTGGTACAAGAAGCGCAGGATCGATCACCTCGGTTTCATCCATACGATGCAGCGCTATGCACCAGATAATGTGGTAAGAAGGAGAAAAGAAGGAAGTGATCGCATAAAATTTGGCGGGCGTGCCTCTGCTTCTGCGGGCGCGATGAGATGGAATGCTCAGCTACCCGCAGTTAGAAATAATGAGTGAGATGATCTTTTGAAAAAAACCGATTTGTTTGCAAAATCATTTTTAAAAATCTTTCCCATAATTTAATCGAAGCGTCCTCGGGGTAAAATACTTACAAAAATGGTGCTATACACAATAAATTAACGAAAGTTACTATCTAGTTATTCTTTTTTAAAGGGGGAATTTTTATTTTATGTAACTATCTAAAGGGTCCGCCAAATAACTTTTTTTTTTCAAAAACAGGGCGCAAAACATCGAGTGTAGCTTCGGCTGTGTGGCACGTAGCGCCGTCCTGTTGAAACCAAATGTTGCCAATATCCTCCTCTTCAATTTTTGTGAACAAAAATCCGTTCAACATGGCCCGATAACGATCGCCATTGACTGTAACGGCCACTCCTTGCTCATTTTCAAAGAAAAATGGCCCAATTATGCCTCTGGACCAAAATCCGCACCAAACAGTGACTCGTTTTGGGTGTACCGGCTTTTCAATGTATGCGTGCGGGTTTTCTGTGCCCCAAATACGACAATTTTGCTTGTTTACATACCCGCCAAGATCAAAATGAGCTTCATCCGAAAAGATGATTTTTTTGGCAAAATCGGCATCTTCTGTAAGTCGATCGCAGGCCCACTCAGCGAAGCGAAAACGCATTGGATGGTCAGTTGGCTTCAACTCCTGAACCAATTGGACTTTGTATGGCGTCATACCAAGGTCTTTATGCAAAATTCGTCTCAATGATGTCTCCGAAATGTTCAATTGTTGAGAACGACGGTGAATTGATGTTGATGGCGCTTCACGCACACTTTCTGCCACAACATCGATATTCTCGGGTGTACGCACTGTTTTTGGCTTTTCACGCTTTGGTTTATCGATGAGGATGCCAGTTTCTTTCACTTTTTTCACAAGATAACGAACATACGGAGCTGACGGTGCTTCTCTTCTTCCAAAAACCGTACGCAATTTTCGCACACATTCTGCAACATTACCATGATTTTCAAAGTAATGTCGCAATATTTCCCAGCGTTGTTCAAGCGTATACACAACCATATTCGCTCAGCGGAAGGATAAAACTAATTATCTGTCAAATCAGACATGAGCTAAGTGTTACCATTCACGAAATAAGCACTAGTTGAAAAAAAAAACTTTAGATGGCGGACCCTATATATCATACTTACTATATCTTTAGAAAGCGAATGCATTCAAATTAATTTAACTGTATGATATTTTGTGTCAATGACAAAAAAACGTTTTTTCTAATTTAACTGTTATTACTTGAAATAAATTTATGTGGATATTAAAAAAATATTGGCAGACAACGGCGACCACAAACCGGACTGTGCTCAATGTCAGTAGCGAAGATAATTGAAATTCGATCGTGAGCCCGAGATTTAAATACATATTTCAATAGCCAACTGAAGAAATAGACGCGACAGATGTTATCAAAGTGCAGAAATGTATTTGTTTCAATATGTCAATGGTCGCTGCTAACATTATTATATAAGCATAGTAAAATATGATTAAACATGCAGTACTGATTAAGTACTCGTAGATATATGTGTTTGACACGAACATAGGAATTTTTTATAACCATGTTTATTTTCACTAATTCAAATGATTTACAACATTTTGAATGTGTCCAAATACTTGTTCACAAATCTGGATTATCTCCAATTATAGGATTTATTTTTCTTTTTTTACATCTCAACAAAGATGAAGAAGAAACTACGACGGTCGTAAGCCCCGCAAATGCCCAGACTTCCATATATTTCTTCATGTTTGTTGAGATATCAAAAAATAATTCAAATGATAATTATTACTACTGGTTACATTCTTATCGTAGTTGTGTTAAATTTGTAATACTTAATAATTACACACGTACAGTTATCGTATACATATATAGTCACGATAAAGTAATATCTCACAAACCAATTGATAAAAATATACAGGCTGGGTAAAAAACTGAAAACTATTTTAAAATGTTTATTTGTTTAAGAAACGTCACTTTGACAATTGGATTCTATAATTAGTGCTAACAATTGCTAGAATTTTAAAATTTTTCTGATTATAATAAGATTAAATAAATCGTACTTTCTGCAAATATTAAACACATACTATAACTTTACTAAACATTTGAAAAGTGACGAGACAGTAACAGATCGAAGACCAAGGACATAACAAGTATTTCGTAAAATTATAAGTTGACCATTTCAATATAATAGACCGATGAATATGTGAGTTGAGAGTCCCTGTAGAGCGGAAATAACGTGCACCGACGACATTGAAACCATATTGCAAGTGAGAGAATAATCTCCAACAAGACAATTGATAAAATATCTCGGAAACTCTGCCAACATGTTTGCAACATGTGCGATCAAAAGAAGAAAACCAAAAAATAAAAAAAATTCTTTACAGAATAGCAATACTCCTGCTAAACGATTGGCTGACTATCTTTTTCTGCTGCAAAAATGCGATTTCAGTTAATAGTTCAAAACATTAATCTGAAGTAAATAATATTATTTGCTGTTATATTATGAAAATATTCAAATATGATGGATTTTGTAGTTTCTTAAGAAAAAAAATAGTTGAAACAATTTAAAAACATAGAATATCAAAGAACTACAATACTTGAGACGATACGAATAGAAATTACAAAGCAACCGGAACAAAAACCGTAGTGGACAATATTTATAAACTTTATAAAATAAAACTCTAACTTTGTTATATAATAAGTATAAAACAATGAGTACGGTTGAGGTAGTATGATGTGTTGATTTGATCGTGAATTATTCTAGGACGAGGTGACAAGAATTGCGATATGGCGATCGTCGTATGGCGTCGGAAGATATTGTCATAATAGTGAAGCCCTCGAGGTCGGTCGTCTTGTGGTTCGGGCGAGCCGCTAGCGGAACAGCTGATGGGCGGGCAGCTGCCGGTGCGGGAACACGGGAACACGGGAACTCTAGAACATGCCACGAGGCGAGAGCGAGGGGAGACGAGCGATTGTTGCATTCAATAACAATTTCAAGGAGGTAATCGTTGCGGCTTCTTTTAGTGAGCCCTATCCAATATTTGCAAAGATTTAGTTTCGTGTAGTTTATTATCCATTAAAACAATTGAAGAAATGTATAAGTCATAAATAATGTCTGAAAGACTCGTAGTGCACTTTGTCTACGACTGTAGCAAAATCAATTTCTGACACAATAATAGGTTGTAAGCCCTATGAATTCCCAGCTTCTATATTATCTCAATCGTCTATAAGACGATAGAGATAATACATATATCGCCCTCAGACTGTTACTGGTTTCGAGGACACAATTGCTGTGTCGTTCACGGGAATAATTTCGTGACAATCTGACTTAAAATCTAATTGCTCGTAATTTAAGATACATACGAGGTATATCAAATTACGAGCATCGCTTTATTTACAGGTGAACAAGTGCACGTATATGGCAATTATCTTGTTGGACGATTCATTTATTATATTGCCTTTCCACTAAAACGAACCGTAGCAGAAGTAGCAAATAATACATCAACGAAGCACTACATATTCAAGCAGAAAAAGCGAAAAGTTATTTTTATTGATTTCGAGTAAAAATAATTATAACGACCTCATGCATTACACTCGCTATCTGATTTGTAGGCGTACCGGACTTAACGGGCGCCAACTCAGACTGCTACAAGAAATTATCTAATTTATTAATAAACAAAATGTAACTATTGTTTAGAACAGTGTAAATTCAATAATTGGGTCATCCAAATGGCGTTGCTACCCATATAATACACAGCAAGTTCGCGAAATGTAGGTATGCTTATTTTAGAAGCACGCAATACGTACCAGTATTTTGCTGTATTATCACTAACGAAATTAAAAATATGTCAGTTGTACTTACTCCGAGAATTAAACACGAACATTTGTAATATAAGCTGCGATAGTGAAATACTATTTTTAAGTTTTAACTGTGGAGCATTATTTCTATATAATGTAAATAAATAAGATAATTTTACTATAATTCCGTAATTTCTTCGCAAGTTTACGATACATTAGTATATAATGAAAATAATAAGAACGCAAATTAATAACCCTATTTACACGTTTAGCTAATTAATATCTGCTGTTCTTAAATACGACACAGGATTTATATTTCATCTAATTGTTATTTATAATAAAATACAAACTATCACATTATATACACAACAACGTTTTTAAAACAATGTACTATACCGCAACAACATACTAAAAGTTTATGTTTCTCAACTTCTTCAAAAATAATTGAATAATTTCTAGTAACCAGACGCAATATCGAAAATATAAAATACTAAATGTTTTAGTTTAGCAACATTTTGAGTGTGTCCAAATACTTGTTCACAAAATCTGGATTATTTCCAATCACAGGAGTTATTTTCATATTATTTTTTGACATCTCATCAAAGATGAAAAAGAATATGGGAGTCTGGGCATGTACATCTGTTTTGCACCAATAGATGTCTCTAGTGAAGTTCTAGTGATTCAAGAACAAGGTTTCTAAATTGGTTCATATATATTGAACTTCCGAGAATTTGAGTAATGTGGTTGTCAATAATGGGTAGAATTGGTGAATGTTACACGTGTGTAAAGTGATCTCTTAAACCAGCCTATGACGGTTGTCAGCCCCGTAAATGCCCAGACTTTAGTTTTGTGTAGTATCGATATCAATTTTCATATTATTAATCATATTTCAAGCACATGTTATCTCTTACCCTATTTTTTTTATTCCTTTTGTGATACTTTTTTGTAAGTTTTAATTTTATGTTTTAACCGATGTTTTAAAGTTTGAACTTCTAAAAATCTCCATTATTACTTGATATGCCATATTATTACTATATTTTTATTACACTCAATATTTGCTATTATATACATAGGTACTGAATAAAGAACACAGTCCTAAAACTAGTAATTCCGAATACTGAATCAAAACACAATGTATGCACTTATGTATTTATTTTTTAAACGTTTGATTATGGACCTTCATAGATCGAAATAAGAAGAAGCGTTAAGGACGTTTTTTTATACCGTGGCGTTAGTTATTACACAACATTTAAAGGTATTTTTTGTAGCTTGATTGGTTTGAAATAATGAAACAAATTATGTTCGAGTATATTACGTCTCTGATGTAATGCCTAAATCTTTAGACATAATTTAATAATAAGTACATCCGTGTGGTTTACCAAACATAAAAAGTTAAAAACAAATAATAAAATTAAAAAAAAATACAAATATATATCGCTATATGAATGCAACACGAACAATATCAGTCAAATTCAACATCGTTACAGGTTACAATGGATGTATTATAGTAACAATCCAAAATACTTAAAAAATATCCAATTATAGTGGTTGTACCATATTCTCGTATAAATTGTATGGTTATAGTTATGTAAGTGCGGAAGCAAGATGTAATATTATTATAACGTTGACAACGAATGTCTGGAATAAAAGGGAGAAATAAGTAGGAACACGTGTTTACAAGTATTATATCCGATGAAAACTGAATGGACAAAAGTGCGTTCTTAAGTATTCGGTACTAGGAGACTTCGTAATACTACCAGATTATTTACTAAGTACTCCAGAATATATGAGATGTTTTGCTCCTGAAGCTAGAGTAAATTGAATGGTCCAAAGTGTAAACATCAGATATATAAGTATATTGCCACTCGTATGTATTATACATTTTAATACAATAACATGTATATTTTGGTTTTGCCCACCTCACAATCGCCTTCACCTATATTTCCGTCTCGTGATGGTCCTTCAGCTGTAAGCACTTATCAACTACATACTTTTTTATTTCACGCCTGTTTACTAACGCTTCACACTTATAATGACGTCATCAGCCTCCTTCAGCTTTACCTTCCAAAAGCTATTTTAAAACATTACAATTTTACGCATTCATTGACCGTTCATTTTACTAACTAGGCAGTTATGTGGTCCGAACCTTCCGGAGTTGTTGGGTAGTGTATCGTGAATTCCGAAAATAAAGTAATGTACAGTTGTCGCCAGTCAACCTTTCCAAACTATCATAGGGTGACCATGGTGAAAAAATATAAATACATTACAATTTATTTTTAACATTATTTACTTTAGGTTTTGATTGGAACATAGGCACCAAGATAATACTGCAACAGCGTAATAGACGTCTGATTTTTAATTTATGTTTTACTTAAACATCACTATTTCGTAAAATCATTGTGACACGTGTTTCGATGTATTCCGCATCATTTTCAAACACTGTCATTTTTAAATACGGTAATATTAATTATAAATCAATAAATAATACATAAGAAAAAACTTATATATAAGTCATAAGTGGAAAAGTCATATTTAAAAGCATTTTTTCTTCATAATACAAATATAATAGTAAACCTAGTATTCAAGGACAGTTTCAGAACTATTTCAAGGATAGTTTTTTGTATATATTTTTTAAGTATAATAAAATAATAAAACCCTTATCCGCACCCGAATGGTGCATAGGGCACTGTGTCATATAAACGCAGTGTTAACTTGATCGTTTTTACACATGAAGGAAAGGTGATCAGCCCTCCGCTTCAGGTACCAGTCCAGGGTAATATTGGATAAATGTGACAGTGAAAAAATCACTTATATTTATTTTACCCCCCTTGGGAATCGAACCCGGGACCTCCAGAACGGTAGCCGAGCGTGCTGACCATTACACTACGGAGGCGGACAATTTTTTAAGTATTGAGGAGAATATTATAGACAGATAAGCGCGTATCAAGCGACAACATTAAATATTTGCCTAAACTTTTATTTTATCAATTTTCACTAACACAGTACATACAGCGAAATAACTACCTGTCAAGAATTATATTGCTTCTATTGCGTCCCAATCAAATGAACGACCTTAAGTTCTTGCAAACGGATGATATATTTGTGCAGCAATTCCCTCCCAATGAATGTCAATTATCGCTTTCTTTACGTCAAAATATTTTTTTTTGCCACCTGGAAACGATCGATAATATTATCAATGTTTACATCACTTCTACGTCACTGATGCGCATGAATGAGCGGATTTGGAAATATGCCAGTCGGCCCTGTAATCGGATAACCATAATGCGTAATGTATTATAACGAATAGTGACTCTAATCACGTACTTTGACCCCGAGTAAAAGGTTTAATTTATCGAATATTTAATAAGAATGTCTATTGTGATTATGTAAAATGCTGCAAATGGATAAAATTATCACTAAGGTGATGTAATTTAAATATATACCGATTTTGCTTAGCGAAGTTTCAAATTTAAAATGTAGGTACATACTCATATAAAATATGTTCATATATATATACATTAGAGTGGGCCGTTGATGTATGAAAAATATTATTTTTTTAGATATCAAAGACAAATAGGTCTAAAAAGTTGCATTTTGAATTGCACATAACGTAAAAAATATTTAAAAAAATATTCCATACTACTTTTGGCCCTAAACCAGAGTTCAAAGTTTTCTGAAAAGCTATTTTTTTTGCGCTTTACCAGCTACCATTTCGTATTTTAGTAATGTAGGCAGTTTAATTAAATGTTAAGATATGTAACATACCTTCCTTAATAAGCACACAAGGTCATAAGTTGCACTTTTTGTTGTTATAAATCAGTAGCGTTGTTTTAGTAAGTCATTGTTTCCATCAGTATTAAGCCGGCGCGCGGCGCTCAAAGGGATTGGTTGCGCTCTACGTGTTTTTTCTTATATCCCGGTACTTTTAAAATGTGTTATAATATTAAGTGTGATTAAGTATAAGTTAAAGATTATCTTTATGAACAATTAAAATTATTTTATATACATTATGTTAATTAAAAACGATAAACCAACCAAGATTGAAATTTTTACATTTTGATATTTTTCAATGAAATTCTCAATTCTCACAAAATATAAAATTTCACGTTTATAAGAAAAAAATATATTTATTAATAAAAGAAAAGTCATTCAGCAAGAAAAAAAAATATTTAGAAATTTAGAAATTGGCTTTATATTTATTTTTCAAACCATAAAAATGACGGAATTCACAGATTTTTCTATATAAACCAGAGTGCGAAAATAAAAGTAATTTTTTTATTCACACTATTTCTTACTATCGAATGATGGTATTTTAGTCCTGTACATTATTTTAGTTCGTATAACACCATCTTTTGCTTTCTGGCCAGTTACTGTTATCGAGCCTTCTGTCACCATTTTAACGCAGCGTTCCACAAGGCCTACATCTTACAAGGGATGGAGGATACAGTAAAAACTGATCTTCGATTTATTAAAATCATCTCTTAAAAGCTGTCCGATATTTTAACTAAGATTGGTGGTTGTGAAACTTATGATTTAGCCCTAATAATTATTTCTATGTAGTTGGTAGCTTAAAAATTAAGCTTCGGTAACTTAAATAACCTTAAGGTTAGCATCTGTCTTCTTCCGAGTTTCGATGATTCTTCTCAAATTAAGGTCCCGATATGGCTTCTGGTATCCGATAACAATGTTGAAACTGAGTTTATAGGATGAACAAAAAAGCATTCCTTTGAATGACAGGATCTTTTTTGATTTTAAATCATCCCCGAAGCTCCGGATAAACTTATTATTTCAATTAAATAATTTGCACTATCCTATGGTTTTCTTATTACAATTAACCACACTGAAGCGTAAACTTTGACAATTATTTGTGGATTTTAAAATAAACAGTTGTCAGTTATCGAGAGTGCCATTTTTCCAGGTTGTTGATTTACGATTTCAGGTTAACAATGTTCAATAGTAATAGATTGACACAGATGGTCCCAGCTTAGGGTATGTAGTAGGTTTACAGGTACAGTCAAAATCATAATAGATAATCATTCACAAACCTTAAAGCTTTTCCAGTTGGATTAAAATTTCCCCGAAGACCAGATGTAAGACCATCATGAGTGATAAATGTCAAAACGATAATGCATTAGAATTTAGGTAATTGACAAATAAACCATTGTAATGGTTTATTTTATATTTATTACCAATGCCGACTCGCTCCATTTTTCAGCCCGTATTAAATACAATCCTATCGCAGCTTAGGCATTGAATATTTTCAAGCTCCAAACTTTTGCTCAAAAAATCATTAACGATTGAATGTGAAATATATTTTCCAGTTCCAAATATTGGTGTAGTATGGCTTGTAGTCTTTTAGAACAACAAAAGTCAAAGTTGCAGCCCATCGGTCGGAAAAACCAAATCGTTTACACACACTTGTTATAGTTGTAAAGTTTTCCTCTTGGACGATGAAGGTTCAGGGAATGATTTTGAACTCACTGATACTGTAGTTTCCTGTAAATATTTATTCCATTTTCATTTAAACAAAGGTGTTGTAACCTTGTTTTGATATGCGATAATTTTTCAATTTATTTTTGAAGTACGGCTGTTTTTCCGATGAATTTTTGAAGATTATTTTAAGTCAATAGTGCCTATCATCATTTTTATATCGTTTCGAACTCATTTCGGTTTAAATTAACATAATAATGTATTTAAAATAACTTTAATCGTTTATTAAGATAATTTGTAACCTAAATTATAAAATATTTTAAAATCTAACTCGTTTTTAAAGTACAGGGATCTAAAGAAAATTACGGACAGCGCAACTGATCCCTTAGAGCGCCGCGCGCCGGCCGAAAACTGATGGATATAAAGCCATACTAAAACAACGCTACCTATTTATATCAACGTAAAGTGCAACTTTTATCTTTATGTGCTATTAAAGTAAAGTATATTACACATCGTAACATTTAATTAGACTGTCTATATTAATAAATTACGAAATGGCAGCTGGTAAAGCGTGAAAAAATGGATTTTCCGAAAACTTTGAGCTCTGGTTGAGGGCCAAAAGTAGTATCGAATATTTTTTCAAATTTTTTTCTCGTTATGTGCAATCCAAAATGCAACTTTTTAGACCGCTTTCATTGCTAAATTCGCAAAAAAACGTCATCGGCCCACTCTAATATACATACATTCCGGTAAATGATACGCACCACGTGTTTGAATAATTTTATTATGATGCGGCTTGTGAGAGAAAGAGTATAAAATATTGACTGTCGTTTTACCAAGATGTTGGTAAATAATTTCACGGTTAATCCGAGGATATTCCATAATATAATATACACACATATATATATATATATATATATATATATATATATATATATTTAAATATATTTATATATATATATATATATATATATATATATATATATATATATATATATATATATATATATATATATATATATATATATATATATATATATATATATATATATATATATATATATATATATATATATATATATATATATATATATATATATATATATATATATATATATATATATATATATATATATATATATATATATATATGTACATATGTACATATGTACATATGTACATATGTACATATGTACATATGTACATATGTACATATGTATATATATATATACATATATACATATATACATATGTACATATGTACATATGTACATATGTATATATGTATATATGTATATATGTATATATGTATATATGTATATATGTATATATGTATATATGTATATATGTATATATGTATATATGTATATATGTATATAACGTGGTAATATTTTCCTTTTGAAAATTAAGTGTAAATAATATGTAAAGTGGGTGTATAATAATAAAATAAACAATGTGTTGCTTTGTAATTAAAGTTTATTCTCAATTTATCTTTATAATAATTTTATATCTATCTATCTATCTATCTATCTGATTCTGACAGTTAATAATATTATCGGAAGTCTTTTGTTTTATTCTGAGCTGGAACTGTTTTGTGTAGGTACTATTTGTAAGTACTTAATAAAATGTATAGGTAGGTACCTAGTTATTTTATTACATCTCCCCCCTTGGGGATGAAAATTCATAGTAAAATTTTCACTCGTCCTCCGGATCATCTTCTTGTAGTGAATGGACTGGTATAAGTTTAGTGATATGATATTTTTTTTTTTTTTTCTTTCTTTCTTTTTTCTTTCTTTTTTCCTTCTTTTTTTCTTTCTTTTTTTTCTTTCTTGTTTTTTTTTCTTTCTTTTTTTTTTTTTTTTCTTTTTTCCGTTCTTTTTTTCTTTCTTTTTTTTTGTATTTTTTTTCTTCTTCTTGACCCTTTTAAAGTAGACACAGTTTTTTTTCAATCCATTTGTTTTTTTCTTTTGAATTCCTTCATTTTTATTCTGATCTCTTAAAGTATCTTCTAATTTAACCAAATTTATAACTTTTAATTGTTCATCTGCATTTTCATTCGATTTTAATACTGGATTCCTGCTTAGACAATCTACTTCTAAATTCTTCTTTCCTGGAGTATATTTTATTTTATCTTTCGTAGAAGTTTTTTCTACTTTATTTTTATTTTTATTTTTCAAGCACTGTTTCTGTGTTATTTGTATGTCTTCATTTTTATTCTGATCTTTTAAAATATCTTCTAATTTAACCAAATTTACAACTTTTAATTGTTCATTTGCATTTTCCTTCGATTCTAATACTGGATTCCTGCTCACACAATCTGCTTCGAAATTCTTCTTTTCTGGAGTATATTTTATTTTATATTTTGTAGAATTTTTTTCCACATTATTTTTATTTTCATTCTTCAAGCACTGTTTCTGTGTAATTTGTAAATCTTCATTTTTATTATTAATCTTATCATCCTCCTTTGTTTTAAAC
The DNA here is from genome assembly GCF_059751285.1 of Brachycentrus maculatus. Lineage (NCBI taxonomy): Eukaryota > Metazoa > Arthropoda > Insecta > Trichoptera > Brachycentridae > Brachycentrus > Brachycentrus maculatus. Next base: position 57,007 of record NW_028280760.1, on the reverse strand, counting down.
CAGCACGTTGCTTCAGAGTGATATCGAGTTCCCTTATTTAAATTTTCACAAATCTTACATGGACTTTTATCTTTAATTTTATCACTAGTTCTTAGATTTCCACGTCTTCTTTGATTATCTTCTAATCGTTTTCTTTGATCATCTTCTAATTTTTCTCTCTCACTCCGAACATATTGTAGTAATTGTTTTAATACATCTAATGTTTCATAATCCATTTCCAATTAACAAAATTGTCGTTTTATAACGTGGTAATATTTTCCTTTTGAAAATTAAGTGTAAATAATATGTAAAGTGGGTGTATAATAATAAAATAAACAATGTGTTGCTTTGTAATTAAAGTTTATTCTTAATTTATCTTTATAATAATTTTATATCTATCTATCTATCTATCTATCTGATTCTGACAGTTAATAATATTATCGGAAGTCTTTTGTTTTATTCTGAGCTGGAACTGTTTTGTGTAGGTACTATTTGTAAGTACTTAATAAAATGTATAGGTAGGTACCTAGTTATTTTATTACATGTATATATGTATATATATATATATATATATATATATATATATATATATATATATATATATATATATATATATATATATATATATATATATATGTATATATGTATATATGTATATATATATATATGTATATATATATATATATATATATATATATATATATATATATATATATATATATGTATATATATATATATATATGTATATATATATATATATATGTATATATATATATATATATATATGTATATATATATATATATATGTATATATATATATATATATGTATATGTATATATATGTATGTATATATATATATATATATATATATATATATATATATATATATATATATATATATATATATATATATATATATATATATATATATATATATATATATATGTATATATACATATATATTTATATATATATATATATATATATATATATATATATATATATATATATATATATATATATATATATATATATATATATATATATATATATATATATATATATATATATATATATATATATATATATATATATATCGTCCGTTTTATAAAATGTTTGTAGATAATTTTATTTTACGTAGTGTAGGTAACCCTAGGGGTTTAAATGTGAAATTAAAATTTAAATGAAAAATGTTACCCGCATTTCTGACAACATAATGCGCAATTTTAAAATAATGTTTGTAAACTTACCAAGAGCGAGAACGCGGAAGAAAATAATAGCCGACTATTCCCAGGGGGTTATTCGTCCTTCCGAAAGTCCAGGTAGACGAAAAGTAAAAAATAAAAACTGCCAAACACTATACGGAAAATAATTCGTATATAAACAATCTACCATCGAAATACGATCCTGACACACCTTCACTAATATTTTTGTCTGAAATCACTTCAAAGGATGCCGGCATGGATATATCGCGCGATCATCAGATTCAGGTAGGTAGACTCTCCAAATTCTCACTTTATTGCAGCAAAAAATATGTACCTATAGTAGAACACAGACAAACGCACATAACAACCGCCGACGGCGGCCGCTCGCACCGGACTGACGACGGAGGACGGAGGAACGTTCAGCCTGGCGCGTCGGTATCGCCAGGCGGCGAGATAGCGGCTAGCGGCTAGCGGCAGTTGTTCACTGCTAGCTGCTGCACTACACGATGAAATAAAATATATTATAATTTATATTATTTTTTGACATCTCATCAAAGATGAAGAAGAATATAGAAGTCTGGGCATTTACGGGGCTGACGACCGTCATAGGCTGGTTTAAAAGATCACTTTACACACGTGTAACATTCACCAATTCTACCCATTATTGACAACCACACTACTCAAATTCTTGGAAGTTCTATGTATATGAGCCAATTTAGAAACATTGTTCTCGAATCACTAGAACTTCACTAGAGATGAAAGAACAATAGATTATCCAGATTTGTGAACAAGTTTTTGGACACACTAAATAATATTATAAGTTAATATTATATTCAAAATTGGTTAAATAATGAACACGGCCACTCACAATACGATCAGTCTCCAGCGTTCTCTATTCGAGACTAGATTATGTTTTTCCATAATTTTATTTTGATTGTACATATTACTATAAAGTAGTAAGTAATGATAATAATAAACTTGGGCATCTGACCACAAGGAAGTAATCAATGTAAAAAAAATATATAGAAAATATTTACAAAGACTCAATTTTTTTACATTACATTGAAAAATTATAAACATATAAATGTATACATATCGCATATCGGATGGAGAAAACATTGTAACCTAATGAATTGACAATATTTTACAACATAATTTGTGCAATGCTCACAAATTCTAAATATTAAAGGAATTCGAGTTAAAAATTGACAGAGATAATATTAATTTATACCAGTGTTTCCCAACGGGGGGCGCACGCCCCACCTGAGAGAGATTTGAATGTCTTAGGGGGCTATGCGCAAATCGTTAATATTTATTACATTGTTGTCGATAAGCGCATTTTCTAAAAAAAATTCAACCCTAATTTTTGGACGACATAATGGCAGCACATTTAAATTTGTTTTATTAGCACTTTTCCATAGTATTTTTAGTGATGGAAAGACTAGCTCAACGTAAAAATGTTGAGATTATAAACGGGTACTTCGCATGTGTGTGATTGACTTGTTCGTTCGTTTACATTTTGTAAAGTTTACAAAATTATTTTTATTATAGTTCCTTACCCCGTGCAAAAATAAATAGTAATAGTATGAAAAAGTTCGTCAGTATTCGGAATATTATTCGCATTTCTGTTTCTCAAGCCAAGCCCAAGGATCGCACTATTTTTTTTGAACCCCTTAATAACGTGATTTTTTTTTCTCCCGAATCATTATTTGTCTTTCCTGGACACTAAAGTATAAAGGGTAAATTCCTTACCTCGAACGTACCGATATTATCTATCGATTTGGCCATCCCATATTCAATTAATGTGTCTTTTTGTTTAGTCTGCCTTCATAACCATAGCTGATTGTTTGTTGAAACCTTTGAATGTTTATCCGCCTGTTGTATTTCTGCCAAGTCACAGATACTGGGTTAATTCAAATTAAACCAATCTCCTAATGTTTCCAACGTTCGGGTATTGCATTGGAAAACAGTTTAAATCTTCTTCTGATCTCTATCCGCAACCCAGTGGTGAATAGGGCACTACATCGGATCAGCACGTTGTTAACTAGATCTTTAGCCCATCAACAAAATTTGACTTTTCGTCTGTTAAATTTATAAGAATATCTGTTTTTATGGAATATTTTTCTCTGATTTATATTTTATAAACCATTTATAAAACGAATTTAAAAAGTTCATACTGTTATAGAGTGATAAGTTAAATTTAATATATCTGCTTACATAAATCTAAATTAAATCGTGATTTTTCAAAATCATATACTTTGTTTTCAAAAAAATCTAAGCAAATATTATATATTAAAGTAAATACTCCATATAAAACATCCATTGTTATTGATTTTATAGACAAAAAGTTAAATTTTGACGACCAATGCTCCGTTTTTTTCTAAATATTTATATACAATATAGATAACGTAAGGGGAGAAGCTAATGATGAAAGACAGTACTGCTGCTCCATAGAGGAGTAATATTGGTTATTATTATTTGGAAGCGGAAAAGGAGAGTAGAAGCTAATAGCTAGAGCAAACCTCGGGTAAGTGAGACACTGCTAATGTGTACGAGGTTTCGGTTTAAGTTTTTAGCCCTGTAGCTGATAAATGTTTGTATTAACTCGATAGTTATGTAGGTACTTACACTTAGTTTTCGTTAAGTACTTACTCGAAGTACCTATTTACTTCAGTTTTTATCAGCTAGGCACCAGTCCAGGTTAATACGGTACCTAATATTAACGTTTTGAAAAAAATGTTTCGGTTTTGTCCATCATTTCTACGCTAAATTATACTACAGAAGCGAAGAAAGTAGAATGGGTAGATAACAAATTAAGAATAATAAAACTATTTTATGTAGGTATGTAATAATTTATTCCTGTCTCTTGCCTCTTGTTAGAGATGACTAACGTGAACCGGTTTCTTGTCGCTATTCAAATCACAAGGTCGCCTAAATTTGGCAGACATGTAAATTCACCAACAGCTCTCGTGTATCGTAAAAAGCTAATAAACAATGTATTTTTTCTGGGTTTATTGGGAATCTTTGGATATCGAATACCAAAAAGGCAAAAATAACAGGTTTTGATAACTGTGATTACATGGAAGATGTGCAAAATGTGCGAAAAATATGTTGCACTATTATGATGACAAAGATGTTGGGTTTTTACTCTCTCCCGTAAAAAAATAGTCTGTGTGCTTTTGGTCCCAAAACCTTCAATTATGTATGAGCTTTAATCATGTTGGCAAAAGAAGGATGAAAGCAGACTGAATGCATTCGAAATGCGATCCCTCAGATGCGATCCCTCAGACGAATGTGTGGCAAAACGATGTTTGATAGATGTTCGAATGATGAAATAAGAAAAGAATGCAAGTCTGAGACAAGCATTATCGATAAAATTAAGAAAGGTGTGTTGAGATGGTTCGGACATATCGCTCACTCCTTTCAAGAACGTCATAAATCAAAATTCGTAAATTTTCAGTTGTGCATGTTTTCGGAATGCCCAGAAAATGAACTATATCCCAGCAAAAGAGGCATATTTTTAACTTAATATTTACCCGCTACAGGGCAGAAAATGTTGCTTTTGAATTTTTAAGAAAAGGTGTTGTTTAATTATTTTTTTAAATAAACTAATAAATTTTCAAATGTAGAAAAAATCTTCATATTTTACTTAAAAAGATCTGTTGCGTAGTAAAAAGTTCAATAAGTGACTTGATATTTATTTTTAATACATTGTGTTATATTTTTAAACTTTAAAAACGTTCTCTTGAAAAATACAGTTTTTTGATTTATGACGCTCTTGAAAGGAGTGAGCGATATGGAACGTATGATTGAGGAAAGAAGGGTTAAACAAATTTATGAGGCGAATGTAGTTGGAAATAGAAATAGAGGAATCCCGAGGAAATATTTGGCACAATCAAGTAAGTCACATATTTAAAAGCGGCCGGGTCAGGAGTCGTAATATTCGTCGGGTATGTATGAGGAGATGCATGAATGTGGAAGAGGCGAATAATGTTTGCAAAAACAGAGTGCCTACCCCTGCGGCGTGATGGTTAGTTAGTTAGTTAGTTATATCCTGCAAGTTTTTATATCCGAGTTATATGTGTGTTTGTCCGCTATAAATATATGGCTTCGGTATGAAATTATCCCCGGTAATATAATTTATGTATTATCAAATATTTATATATATATATATATATATATATATATATATATATATATATATATATATATATATATATATATATATATATATATATATATATATATATATAAATATTTGATAATACATAAATCCGAGTTATATGTGTGTTTGTCCGCTATAAATATATGGCTTCGGTATGAAATTATCCCCGGTAATATAATTTATGTATTATCAAATATTATATATATATATATATATATATATATATATATATATATATATATATATATATATATATATATATATATATATATATATATATATATATATATATATAGTGTCCGCCATCTAAAGTTTTTTTTTTCAACTAGTGCTTATTTCGTGAATGGTAACACTTAGCTCATGTCTGATTTGACAGATAATTAGTTTTATCCTTCCGCTGAGCGAATATGGTTGTGTATACGCTTGAACAACGCTGGGAAATATTGCGACATTACTTTGAAAATCATGGTAATGTTGCAGAATGTGTGCGAAAATTGCGTACGGTTTTTGGAAGAAGAGAAGCACCGTCAGCTCCGTATGTTCGTTATCTTGTGAAAAAAGTGAAAGAAACTGGCATCCTCATCGATAAACCAAAGCGTGAAAAGCCAAAAACAGTGCGTACACCCGAGAATATCGATGTTGTGGCAGAAAGTGTGCGTGAAGCGCCATCAACATCAATTCACCGTCGTTCTCAACAATTGAACATTTCGGAGACATCATTGAGACGAATTTTGCATAAAGACCTTGGTATGACGCCATACAAAGTCCAATTGGTTCAGGAGTTGAAGCCAACTGACCATCCAATGCGTTTTCGCTTCGCTGAGTGGGCCTGCGATCGACTTACAGAAGATGCCGATTTTGCCAAAAAAATCATCTTTTCGGATGAAGCTCATTTTGATCTTGGCGGGTATGTAAACAAGCAAAATTGTCGTATTTGGGGCACAGAAAACCCGCACGCATACATTGAAAAGCCGGTACACCCAAAACGAGTCACTGTTTGGTGCGGATTTTGGTCCAGAGGCATAATTGGGCCATTTTTCTTTGAAAATGAGCAAGGAGTGGCCGTTACAGTCAATGGCGATCGTTATCGGGCCATGTTGAACGGATTTTTGTTCACAAAAATTGAAGAGGAGGATATTGGCAACATTTGGTTTCAACAGGACGGCGCTACGTGCCACACAGCCGAAGCTACACTCGATGTTTTGCGCCCTGTTTTCAAAAAAAAAAAGTTATTTGGCGGACCCTTTATATATATATATATATATATATATATATATATGTATGTGTATAAATATAAATAAAAATATTTTTTCACCTGTACCTACTTAAGATTAAATTTGGACAAATCTTTAAAAATAATTAATTTTATCAAAATTTTAATATGACTTGTTAAATAACTAATTATAAAACGTAACAATGATTCTCATGCGGTGTTTTTATAAAACAACGTTTGATATCAATATCAATACACGTGTTTCGATACATTCAACTGCATCGAAACTCATGTAATCGCAAATATCGAAAGACGTTACAATGTACTGTAATTAAAATTTTAGGGATTTGCCGACTTTAATTTCAAAATTTTACCTTTAAATTTCAAATTGGATAGATCTTACTACAAAGTGACTGCCGCAATAAACGAAACACCTTAATTGTTTACGGTTATTAGTAATACTCCGCATCGCCATCGGTCATTTAATTAGAAACGTTAGAAATTCACATGTTTCAGCAGTCTGAATATTATTACCATGTGTCATTTTAATTTTACTTCGTGTTATTAACATATTTCAGAGTTCCTTAGTCATAAACTAATTCAGCAGTACCTAGATATTATAATTATAAATTTATATTATCCACTGACACTTCGTGATGGAATTGCATTTTTAATTTATTATTAGATTAAAACCAATATTTTTAGCTTTTCCACTTTTTTATTTGACCAGCGACCGGGTTTCGTCGTTACCGACATCATCAGACTGGTGATGTCGGTAACGACGAAACCCGGTCGCTGGTCAAATAAAAAAGTGGAAAAGCTAAAAATATTGGTTTTAATCTAATAATAAATTATAATTATAACATTTAAAAATTATTTCTTTGAACAATCATTTTAGAATTCCTTAGTCATAAACTTGCCGACAAAAATTCACTTTGGTAATTGATGTTTTTCATTTCCTTTCTAATATTTGTACATATACAGCAAAATAATTGAAACAGTAAAACGTTCAAATAGCTATGGTATTTATATATCCGGTTAGTTATCAGTTAGGGTCGGGAGTCGGGATACATCTTATACGATATTATTGCATAAATATCTGCGATCGTAGATCACTGTCAGGAAAATTGCAATATATATGGGTACATTTTACTGTCAAGCTAGTCTAGATCTTTGACCTACTTTTCCGAACCTGGCTTAGCCTCAGGCAAAGCTTAAACAATACCACATGTGCAGATAAAACTGAGGAACAAACATATAAATTTTGTTATACGATACGTTTTTCTTTACTATCAACGATAGTAGATACTATTCGTTATTAGGAAGTATTGTAGTTCACTTTGAACTATGCGCATATTGTTTTTTTAGGAGTGTTTACAAGTTAAAATCGAGCTTATAATGTTATCAAATGAATCCAAATTAATATTTACCAATCATTGCTTCGCAATGCAATATTTTTTTAATGAAGAGGTGCATTTCGAATGCTCATATCCAAGAAGGCCGTATAGGATTTGGTTGTCGTTTATTGGAGTTTTAGATCTGTTTAACTAATTGCTTTTGATTGAAAAATCTTTATTAAAAGGGCAGTATTATTTGATTGCAAAGAAACACATCAAACGATTCATCTTTTGGGATTATCTTATCCATACAAATTCGAAAACTGTAACTTTTGTTCAACATAGAATAGTTGAAAAGTAACTAGATAAGATGTAATAAAAAACAACAATAAAGTTTTTTTCCACATATGCTTATTTTATATGATCAGTGGCCAGGTTTCGTCATTACTTGCATCATCAGACAAGTTGATTATTTATATTAGGTTCCTGTATCTAATACTAAAACATTTCATAACGAAGGCAGATAAAGAATTACTAAAATACAATCCAATAATATTTCCAGAAATACGCTAATTAAATATTGTAATATAATATTTATTTTAAACTTTATAGTCATTGATCGAGTTTCTTATTCGGTTCAATAAAGGGATAACCCATTATTTGCATATTTCTTCACACCACGATCAGACACTAAACAGTGCACAGTACTGCACTTAAACTGGTTTGTCAACTCCGGTCAGCGAACTTCTATCCGATCAGAATCTTTACCACGGCATAAATAAAAATCGAAGCAATTAGTAAACGACGATGAATTGCGATAGCGCACTATCGATAAAATTATTTGATGACCGTGAATCGTTTTCAGATTTTAATGCTGGATCAGCTACGAAAAACGACTAGGGATCGTTTATTGCGCATGCTGTATGAATTTTGATAATTTTTTCATACTGTTTTCTGGCGATGTAGGTACGAAAAATCATGCGCGTAATAATTATAGTCCCAAGACACTTGTATCCGAATCTTAGGGCTGGTGACATTAGGAACTATTGCAATAAATAAGTATTGATTCAACGACATTCACTTAATTTAAACCAAAGCTACATATGTTGTCGGTTTGTTAAACTTCCATATTATCGGCCGACGCGCGACGCCGACGATCTTGTGGCCCATAGTGGCGCCGTAGTGTGTTCGCCGCTTGAATGTGTCAGTGGGGAACGTTGCACGCTACATTCAGTATTTAATATCTCTTATACCCGTGTATTCTAAGGTGTTTCCTAATCTGTATACATTTGGATGTGAGAAAGAGAATCCATTAATAAAATATCGAAGATCTCGATGTGTATTTTAAATAATTATGTATCTTTTTATTTCCCAATGGAAATGTAGTAATCTACAACAGTTTTCAATATAAAAATTTTACATGTGAACACGTAGTGCCTAACATATGTCAGTAACAATAAAATAATGAATGTAAGCACAGTTAAGCAGTAAATTGTTTGTATCTTTTTATTTACGTTTAAATATAATGCATAGGTAATCGTTTTCATATATTATTATTACGACATATGTCGTAATAATAATAATTTCCGAGAGTGACGCTATCACAAGTGAGATATTATATACTAAGAGCAATGAAAGTACACAGGATAAATGTTATGTAAACATGAAAATGTTGATGTAATGTAATGTAATGATAAGTGTAATAATGTAAACATGAAAATCTTTCACTTCGCAAGTTAACGATTCTTTTTTCATGTGTATATGATATTACATAAGCAGTAGCGTCTTAGAAGTTTTCGTAATCGTTATATACTTCTCAAGTTTTACATAACCGTAATCGTTATATACCTGTCAAATTTTATATAAACGTAATCGTTAAAATATTAAATAACAAGAAAAAACACTTGAACACTCTTGACCATAGAATGATTAGCTTAGTCGGTACAGCAGCAAATCTAACATTAAAGGTTCCAGATTCGTGTTTCGGAGCAAAATATGTTTCGTTATTATTATTTAAATTGTTGAAAGGATTGAAAAATATTTGTAGACGTAACTATATAAACTATATCCAATATATAAAAATTACGTTAAATTCAGTTCTTATTCACCGTTTTATCGGTATTTATTTATTTTTTAGTTTAATCTGGTATCCAAATATGTATATCCCCTTGTCTGAACCCGGGTGAATCGGATGAACACCTACTCGTACCTACTTACATACTAAGAAAAGGTAAAATTCAACACATTTTTTTTTCAACATGCAGCAGCTAGTTACACAAAAATTAGACATTATAAAGAGAGAAGGATTTATAGAAGTGATATAGTTACTATTTTTGTATTTCTAGTTCCTAATGCTTGTTTTTTGTTTTAATAGTTGTGACAGTTGAGAGGGGAAGCAGCTGAAAATAACATCCAAACACTTGATGAGACTGGAGATAAGAAGTTGAAAATATAACAAGTTATACCTGAAACGGACAATAAACATAATAAGGTAAGGTCTTTATTTTTTTTTTACTTTTCGATTTTTGAATCGGTAATAATTTTGTCATGTACCTAATTAACCATTATTGTGACTACATTAAACTTTTTTTGATATGTAAGAAATATGTCGCATCCATTCCGAACATTCACATTTACTTTTTTATTTTAAATATATGTTTTACAAGATATTAAAATAATTTTCAATACAGGGGTAAATATCTTATCGCGATATAAAAAATAAAATTATATGATGCCAATCTGTATGTTGTGTGTTGTTAATTAATACAAAGGGAGTGAGGATTGTTTGTCGTTTGCAACCAGTACTTGGAACTAGTAAATGATACAGAATTCAACTATTCTAATAACATCATGGGAGAATCTAGTAAAAGTGATGAACTTTACTCATAGAGATAAAAGTATGAAGTAGTCTGAAGGAAGAAACGAGCCTCGTGACCACAACTCTCCGGAGAGATTAGAGATGGAAAGAGGCAGAAAGAGGAAAGAGCCGCGGATATGTCCTCTCAGTACGATGTCCTCTTGCGCTTAAACAAAGTAATTAATTTTTCTTGTTTGTTTCACGTAACTGTTGTCACGTTTCACAAATAAATTTATCATTATATGTAATTCGTATTAATTACTCATTATAATAACCTTCACGTGTACATCTTAATCAAAATCTGGTTTTTGTACAGGTAACTTATATGAACTAAATGGGATATTACCAGTAGACCAGGAGATAAACCAGCGGCAAATAATAATAATAAAATAAATGCACAAATTAATAATAATAATAATAAAACCCTTATCCACACCCCAATGGTGCATAGGGCACCGTGTCTTATAAACGCAGTGTTATCATGATCGTTTTACACATGAAGGAAAGGTGATCAGCCCTCCGCTTCAGGTACCAGTCCATGGTAATATTAAATAAATATTACAGTGAAAAAATTACTTATATTTATTTTTACCCCCCTTGGGAATCGAACCCGGGACCTCCAGAATGGTGCTGACCATTACACTATGGAGGCGGACGTAGTGCACAAATTGATAAATGCACAAATTATGCAACCTAAATTTATACTTTTTTCAGTTCGTTATAGAGTTAAAAGCGAAAATGATAAATTATCTCGCTGAATTCCCAAAATAATGATGAAAAGATTCCTCTCATGTATTTAAGTTAAAAACAGATGTTAAAAGCTTGTCAATATTTTCTACAGCTTTTTTTTTAAATTTCCGATTAAGTATGTTATTACGTAATTCTTATAATTTAGATTACATGTGAATATATAAAGGCGTTTTTGTTTGTATAAATGGTTCATAAATACATTACAAGCACACCCCTGTATCTTGTATCGGAGCGCGCATTTCAATAGAAAATAAACAATGATAAAAAATATCCATTAAACAGTATTTTAAAAACAAAATTTCCGTGCACTTTCGTTAATGGGTTAATTGTTTGGGTGTTTATGCCTTTTTTATTACCGGCGACACGGTTGAAGGGTTACTGATGTTACTGAAGACTGACGTCACAGGCAGGACCGTTACGCAGAGATAATGGTTACATAATATGTATAAAATAATTTTTCATATTTGAGAACGTTAACTGCGATTTATTTATTTTTTTAAATTAATTTAATTCGAGTTAATAATTTCAAAATATAAATAATTAAAAATAATGTAATAAATATGGGGAGGTGTACAATTTTCCATAGATTCATTTTAAGATTAGGGGTTTCTTAGTAGATACCTCTAACTGATTAATTATGATTCAATTCACTTTAAATAAATAAATTCATAATGTAACCTAACCTAATATTTTCTTTGTCTTACGTAATTGTATCAGAAAGTAATATTTCATTTCATTCATTAATATACCAACATAAAATATTAAACAATGCTGATTTTCATTTAAATATAAATATTTAAAAAAATATATATATATATATATATATAATGTTAATTATTCATGTATGTCCATAAATTGAGCAGACAAAAAATCTAGAAATATGGTTGAGCAGTGTAGTAGTTAGAGCATTTGGCTGCCTTTAGTGTTGAAGGTCGAAGATTTGATTCCCAGGGAGTAACTGAGTCTTTTTTTCTCTCTATATCACCCTGTAACGTAAGTGCGGAACTGATCACCTTGCCTTTATGTTATCATTAAATGTACTTCAATGATAACTATTGTAGAATCGAACAGTCAAAAGAAATGTTTTACATACATTTAATGTGTCACATACATTTGGTGTACAATCAAATAACCTGACCCTAAAATATACAAAATATTGTGATTACATATCTGTACACTTTACAAATTCACACTAAAGATCATTATCTTTAATCACTTATAAATGTAATCTTAACTAGGCATTCAATTTTATTATGATAGTTTGGAAAACGGACGGATAACTAAAAATGTAATATTATATATTGACATTTATTTATTTCAAATAAAAAACATACAAACAGGAGGTTTACGTGTCAATTCCAAACTGTTAAATAAAGATCAAATACATTTAATTACATAGATTTTTTAAAGTGACATTAGGCGTTGCATGAAACGATTCGTATCGCAGAAGAGCATTTAAAGGGATAAAGTATAAATGCTAACTTAACTTTCATAATAAAATAATTACATGGTACTACCCCGATTATGATATACACACTCGTACTTAGTGGATTATACTAATTTTAAAGTTATTTTAGACATCACCTTTCCTGCGACGGCTCAACATTAATACCTATTAAATCTTTGAAAATGTTTAAAAAAGAACACACGAAATCTGTATTTCTTTAAATGCCAAATATTGTGCTTATTGAGCATCGGGTCAAGTGTTTATCTTTGATACGAGCGTTAGTTGGAAATATGTAAATCGTTGCGTTCTCCATAAAGTAGAACGAGTCAATATATGGTCTCGGGATGACCAATAAATTCAATGTGATGCATGCTTTCATTACCTATCTCATATCGGCTTACTTCAGATAATGCACTTATCGAGAACAATTTCACAGTATTTAATTTCAGCCTTATAAATGTATACCAAGTGACAAAATAATATAATTCATTACAAATTTACTTCAACACTGATATTACCACATGCATGTATAATGTAATAATATGTAAGTGATGCGGACAACATCAACAACAACACATGTAAAATACAATAACATAATAAACAGACTAAGGCCAGTAATACATATCCATATAAATAAGTATGATTGAATCACAAGCTACATTATGGACAGCCGTCGCTGTTTCAAAAAACGGATATATAAAACAGATAAAACACGCCTTAAATAAATATTTCAAAAAGTTAGTCAGGCATAGATGACACGTCCCGATTGTAAAAGGTAGATAATGAATCGAAACCAAACAATGGTAGTAGGTACAATAGAGTTAGGGCATAGGTAAGGACGCGACGTGAAGGTTTATGTAATGTGAACTCATCCACCATAGTGTTTAGTTGTGTATGACTCGATCTGTTTCGTATCTAATTATTAATAGCTCTTTTATAAATATCTCCGTTATTTGAAGATTTTATGGAAAATGGCAGTAGATCTGAAGGATTTATTGCGAAACACTATCATTGTGTTCCTGCGATTTCGTTATTGTGGTTCTATGAATGTTTCGTGTAGTGTGTGCTATTTATGATTTGTATTTCGTTTTGATGGATGTGTTTTCTTGTATATTTGTTTGAAGAATATTAATATAATAATTAATCCTGGCAAAAATCCTTTTCGATTTCGAATTTCGGAACGGCTTTTTGAGACCATATCTGATTGTTTTCATAACGTGACTGAAGCTTCCGTAATAGTCTTTACTGATCTTTCAAATACTTGAATGTGATATGCGATCTCTTCCACGTTCATGCATCTCTTCTTACATATCCGACGATTTTTTCGACTCCTACCCTGACCGCTTTCGAGTATTTGATATACCTGATAGTGCCAAGTTTTTCTCGGTCTTCGTTCGGTCAATATTGGTGGTCAGTTTTATTTTTCTACCAGTCAATAAGATCAGTGTAGGATAATGGAGGATAAGAGTTCGTTATCGGGCGTGAGATATTATGTCTTATGATTTGTTTCATAAATCCGCCACGATTATTCACTGAATAGACTATTGTGTAACAGTAGCAATGGTAACAGAATTTTAATCACATGTTTAAAACAATACTTACGAATAGAAGATTTACTCGGAATAGGTATTTTTCACGGGGAGGAAAAAAATCTTTCTTAAAATTACGATGCAGCTTAAATTTTACACATTAATTTTGAAGGAAAAAAAAAGTTCGAACGGTCACGGTCGCCATAATAGCTACTTTATCTCCTTATTTGGTGTTATTTACAAGTACCTACATATGGCGTTTCATTGTTACAAGCTACGGAATACTTTTTACCATCTGTAAATATTCTTAGTAATAAAATTATTCACGCGTATGAAACCATCTACAACAGTATGTATATACATACAGTGAAACCCCTAAATTACGTTTTTTAAGGGACTGAAAAAACTTAAACAGAGGGAAAATGTAAATGCGGGGTATAGAAAAAAAACGTTTTAATTTTTTTGAAAATCATGTAAGTACATGAGTTGTTTTGCGCACATAAACCTAAATGAAGGGAAGTATAAATTGGGGGTTTTGAAGAAATATCTGAAATATTTTTTTAATTGTAATGACTTAACGAATAAAACAAACAAAAAACGTAAATGCGGGCAATAAATGTACGAAAATATATCAGGATTGAAATTATTACACCCAATTGGCGGGAAATGTTAAATCCGGGGACGTAAAATCCGGGTCTCAGCGAAATCAGGTAAAATCGGGATAGCAGCAAAAGAGCAAGGTGCCCTACTTTTATTTTGGGCTGGTGCTGCTTTTCAATTTTAAGTTTTTCGCAAATTCCTAACAAAATTCTTATATTTTTTATTTAGGGGACGCAGCAAACTGAGTACTCAATGGTACACCGTATTTACAATTATTACTAAAATATTATATATTATTTTTTGACATCTCATCAAAGATGAAGAAGAATATGGAAGTCTGGGCATTTACGGGGCTTACGACCGTCATAGGCTGGTTTAAGTGATCACTTTACACACGTGTAACATTCACCAATTCTACCCATTATTGACAAACACACTGCTCAAATTCTTGGAAGTTCTATATATATGAACCAATTTAGAAACATTGTTCTTGAATCACTAGAACTTCACTAGAGACATCTATTGGTGAGATGTAAAGAAGCTTTTTTATTAAGCAGAAACTCTTATATTAGTATGTGAGATCCGAATCCTGGATTATAATCACACACATGAGAAACGCCAGGTTTTGTGAACAAGTATTTGGACACACTCAAAATGTTGTAAATAAATTATCTGGTCAAATTATAAGCTTAATAATAAAAATGAAAATGGTATTTTCTGGCGTTTCTCATGTGTGTGATTATAATCCAGGATTCGGATCTCACATACTAATATAAGAGTTTCTGCTTAATAAAAAAGCTTCTTTACATCTCACCAATAGGTGTCTCTAGTGAAGTTCTAGTGATTCAAGAACAAAGTTTCTAAATTGGTTCATATATATAGAACTTCCAAGAATTTGAGTAGTGTGTTTGTCAATAATGGGTAGAATTGGTGAATGTGACACGTGTGTAAAGTGATCACTTAAACCAGCCTATGACGGTCGTAAGCCCCGTAAATGCCCAGACTTCCATATTCTTCTTCATCTTTGATGAGATGTCAAAAAATAATATGAAAATAACTCCTGTAATTGGAGATAATCCAGATTTTGTGAACAAGTATTTGGACACACTCAAAATGTTGTAAAATATTGTAATTTATTTTTTGCATTTGAACTACGGTCGTCAGAATTTCTTACAGCAACAAAAAATATTTTATAGTGGAACTGTCTAGTACCAATATCACAATAAACTACGAGAAATAATGCCAATTACGAAGCTGATATGTATTTTACCAACTCATAAATAGTAAAGTCAATGTGCTCAGTTACCTTTTACGTTCTTAGAGCCAGTTCCCTGCAAATAATCCATCCCTTTGATGTGATACCTGTTCCTTGAAAGAAATTCATTACTCGTAATGCTATGTGAAGCTCAGAACTCGGAAGCCATCAACGAGGATAGTGGCAATGTCAGTCAGTTCCCATTAACTCGAACGTTTCGAGTCCGCGAATACTAGCAGTGCTCGGTGGCTCGCGAAGACGATACGAAACTGATGATACCAACTGCCAACCAGCTTCAAGTTGTATCGGAATGTTCATCAGGTATTTCCTTACAGGCAGTTACTGTCTCGCTGGATTCATTACACATTCTCGAGTTACACGTTTTACATTCTAAATCAAATTACCCGAACAAATAAAACCGTGATCAACAATGTTATTGCGTAGTTATAAAAATACACAACTTAAAGTAAAACAGTTAGGTAAGTATGTTTGTTTAAAATTTCTATTCTGTACTACACTAACTTTTCAAAACTTTATAACACCTTCCACTACATTATAAGGAATTATAAACTTGTAAATCTTACAAAATACTAATAATAATAATAAAAAATAGGTGAAACTAAAATGATTCCTTTCACTAATATTTTTTAAATGATGTACTTACTACTAATATTTTTTTCAGTTTCCCTACGAATTCCAGTAATATTCCTGTGCCTTTAAAAAAATACAAATGTAGTTTGTTATATTCAAGCTTCGTGAGAATATATGCATACATATTATTGTAGGTTTAGAAAATAGAAAAACGCGTTCATATGGACGGTGGATAATTAGCATGGGCAGCTTTTGGTAATATCGTCCGTTATTCTGGTTCCTTTAATGACCTTAAACTTTATCGAGTTTTATTTTTATTTACGACTAGTTTCGAAAACGACAATGGTTTTCATCTTCTGGTACAAATTAAAACTAGTCGTAAATAAAAATAAAACTCGATAAAGTGGATTATTCAAGTATTTAATTTTAATAAAATAACCTTAAACTTTGATTGATTCGATATTACGCGTATTGATTTTGTAAGATGTAAGAAGCATCAGGCCATTAACGGAGTAACTGGAATGGGGATACTTTATGTCCATGTCCATAACTTGGTTCTGGGCGATCAGTGCTCTCGGTATTAGTAAACTAGACAGTAGGTACTGTACTTCTTTTTGTACCAATGAAAGATAGACATAAATATATTACATATATTCACATCAGAAATATAAATTAAAGTACCTATAAACTAATTTAGCAATACTTAGTTGTGAAAGCATAATTCTTGCTAATAAATAAGGCAGAATTTCTACCTCAAAAAAACCCTATCCATGACAAAAAATTTATTTGTCGTATTATTAATTCTGGTTTTAATCTCATAAAACCAAATCAATTTTAATAAAAAAACTTATTTATAGTTATATGTACAAAGAGTACATTCAAAAAGTCTCACAATTAATGTAAAAGAAAATGCAAATTAATTTAAAAGGGTGAAATGATGGAATGGAAATATATTTTCATTTCCATTTTATCAATGAAAATAAATAAATGGTGTCTAAGACTATGGATTTGGTATGTGAGTGGATGACGAAAACATCCGTAGCTAATATTTAAAAAAAAAGATTATACTGATATACAGGAACATACTTGGATTATTAATTAAATGACTTGACGAGATTAAATAAATTCAAACAGAAAAACGTGATTAGGTACAGGTGTTTTCATCAGAATTGACATGAACATAACACTCTAATATAAACCCATCGCTTGTACTCGTATACGGAGTTACGGAGTGTTTTATATCATATACTTATGCATGTATATATTATATGTACATGTTGCTATTAAAATGTCTCTTAAGATATACGGTATTTACCGTAATATTTAATTATTTAATTGAGTTGTGCTTGTATATTTCATATATTTTTTAAAGCGAAAATTCCGCAATGTCTAAAAACTAAGGCGTTTAACCAATGCATCCTCCCTGTATTAACTTATGGCGCAGAGACGTGGAATCTAACAGCAAGTCTTACTCATAAAATAAAAGTCACCCAGCGTGCTATGGAGAGATCCATGCTCGGAGTGTCGCTAAAAGATAGAATCCGAAACGAGGAAATACGCAGAAGAACTCAAGTAGTGGATGCTACCCAACGAATAGGCACACTCGAGTGGCAATGGGCAGGACATATCTGTCGAAGAGACGACGGTCGATGGGGAAGAAAAATATTGGAATGGCGCCCAAGAACTGGCAAACGAAGCATCGGCCGACCCGCTACAAGATGAACTGACGATATAAGAAGAATAGCGGGAGTGACCTGGATGCGGAAGGCGGAGGATCGAAGAGGATGGAGACTCATGCGGGAGGCCTACGTTCAACAGCGAACGGACACAGGCTGATGATGATTTGAATCACGTTTAATGACTGAGTTTCGAAAAAAATGATCTTTTAAACACAACTTCTCTAATCGAATATGACGTTAATTACAGACTAGGGATATATGTATGTAAAAAACAAGGGGTAATCCTAAAAACAGATCAAATTCTTGTTAAACAGATGTAAAAAATTAAATAAAAACGTAATTTTTTAACAACAACAAAAAACACCATCGAAAGAAGAAAAAAAATTCACCCCTGTACTGATTAAGAACGTTCGATACTCCTTGGTTATTATACATTGCTCCTCTCCTAATTTTGTACATTACTTATGTACAAAATTAATAAGTAGGATTGAAATAAATAAACGATAAAATTATGTACCGCCAATTCAAATAGAAAACGACATTACTTAATTTTACTATTCTTTAGAACTGTATAGATATATATTCCTATTTTATAGAATAGGTACATCTAATGAACAGCTTGATTATCATACTTCCCTCGATCAATTTTCGTTTATATCCAATTAGTAAATATTTATTGAGTACATATTGGATAATAGCTTACCAGGTTTTACAGAAATGAGCCTTATACACTCTCTACCGATCTAATATCCTAGATCCCATCTCGGTCTCTTTATACAGTCCCTTCGGGTATGTTTTAGGTAGTAGGAGGTGCACACAATCACACGAAAGCTATAAATCAGGGAACTCCATTCACCTAGGGAACAGGAGATGTATTGATATAGAGTCAGATCACGTTATAAAGCATTTCCTGTCCCCTACCATTGTTGTGAACTGCACTACAAGTGTGTCTCATGTTCTATACGTAAGGTATATAGAAAAATACAGAGGTACTAAGCGTGCAGATGATCAAACATACCAGTTTTGTGAAAAAATGCACGGACACAATGAGTTAGCAACAATAATCGATTTGAGTACCACGGTTTATATTTCAAATTAATTATTTTCTTGACAATGTTTTTCTTACTCACTCCAGAGAAGACTCTTCTCTGTCAAACCTGGAAAATAATGAATAGTTAGAAGCCAGAATATTCATGCACTAACCCGTCGAGGTTATTGGTGAGGACTGACTTTTAATTATATTATAAAATTACATTGGAATAATTTTTGCTTTTCAACATAAAAAACGTGGATTACCATAAGAAAATCGAATTTTAGAAAGTAAGTATATATTATCTGTGTTTTGTTATTGGGAAATACAGGTTGAGGCGTGGTCACTTCCTTATTTTTAATAATCATAACACATCAGTATTGTCAGTATGGATTTAATTATTTTTCTTTATACAGCGGCACATTTTAAGTTTTTTTATTATTTAGTTTTAAAAACGACATCTCGAAGGCTGCTACTGTTCTCGTCAATGTGCTAAGATAGGCGAATTTTGACTTTTCTGTCTTTGAACGATTGACGTGAATCAATGTTTTAAGGTATATAAAATAGTCGCAGATAAATCTGGGGATCGCGCTGGCAACTAAAGATCACCCTAAGAGAGATGCGCCGTTCGGGAAGGTGTTCCCGCAAAAAAAACGAAAGTTCGTGTCGTGTGAGCCGTTGCTTCATCCAGTTGGAACCACAGATCCCCTACATCTCTTTCTTTGAGTTTGGGTACAAAAAACTCGAAGAAATGAATATACGACGACGTTTTTAACTGTTGACGTTTTCAGGCATCCTGGTGGTTCTGGAAGGTCTTTCTTCTTCACATTACCAGTATCCCTGAACGTGTCCACTCACATCCTTATGTATGATACCTGACGTTTAGGCACACGACCTGCAGGCGCGATATATAATAGAATTCTTTTCTGAATGCACGCTGAGTTGCGATGATCGAACGGCTGAAGGAAAAGTAGGCCTCCACGCGCTCTCCTCGTTCGTCCATAACATGATTGCCACTAAACTAACCTCAAAAAAACTTAAGATTCAAACGCGCTTTAAAAACGCGTTTTAGAAGTAACCGTTATTTTGTGGCGAGAGTTTCAAAAAAGGTAGTGACCGCGCCCCACCCTTTATAACGAAATTGACTTTAAGAGTTGCATTTACTCTCTTAAATAAAAAGGAGCATTCGGCTTTTTGTAAGCTTAAGAGCCGACATAAATGGTATATATATATATATATATATATATATATATATATATATATATATATATATATATATATATATATATATATATATATATATATATATATATATATATATATATATATATATATATATATATATATATATATATATATATATATATATATATATATATATATATATATATATATATATATATATATGTATATTTATATATATATATATATATATATATATATATATATATATATATATATATATATATATATATATATATATATATATATATATATATATATATATATATATATATATAGTTTTTATATTTACTTATCCCTTGAGAACATTCTATTTTGGAAACGTACCCATTAATAAATTAACCAATAGTAAGATTTAAATTCAAAGTAAAGGGGTGTCGAGACAACCGTTTAGTTTTTGTTAACATTTACGACCTCCTGTCGCCGACGCACTTAGAACTTCACAAGCCAATGGAATATGGCCTTAATGTGTGTTATTTATAACTATTATCGCATATTATAAGATATTTACTAGTATCAGTAATCACTTGCAGTATTTACTGTAAATAGTATTTTACGTACTTTCTTTTTATATAAATAATACAAACGGTTCATAAAATATCGCACATTATTCCTGGTATGTGAAAATACTGTGCATTTAGGCAGTCAGTACACCGAGACGAGCGCTCCATCCATAGTTATGTTACGATGAAATGCTCCGGTCAGTCTCCACCTTAACAGGTTACGATACATACGAGCATTCGTATAGTCAGTACAGCGAGCCAAGCGCTCCATCCATAGTCGGAGCGCTCGCCGCGAGCGACGAGACGTTACGTTATGACGAAATGCTCCGGTCAGTCCCCACCGTAAGGGCGCTTGTCCACTATCCGGAATTCCGTGTAATTTTACCGTCCGGAACGTCAGTGAGCATTTTAAAACTACGATTGGCTTGTGCTTTTGTCCATATTTCTTCGGATCGGTGCGTGAACACGTTGCGCGTAAAAATTCGATCACGCTTAACTATCGTAGTCGTTTTCATTTTTCGAAACCGGACTGCCGGACTGTAGTGCTTAAGCGGCTTAAGGGCGTTTGTGCACTACACGTAAGTTTACCGTCCGACACGCCAATTAGCATATAAAACGGATGATTGGCTTGTGCTTTTGTCTTTCTTTCTTCGGATTGGTGCGCTCGATCGGTGCGTGATCACGGTGCGCGTAAATTCGATCACGCTAAACTGTCGTAGTCGCTTTTATTTTCTAAAACCGGACTGTCGGACGGTAAAATTCCGTGTCGTGCACAAGCGCTCTAAAGATGGGGACTGACGCATGACGACTATGCATTTCGTCATAACGTAACATTTGCGGCGAGCATCCGAAAGCGAGCTCGCGGCGAGCGCTGCGACTATGGATGGAGCGCTCGGCTCGCTGTACTGACTATACGTATGCTCGCATAGTAAGGGAGGCGACTGACCGGATCCATTTCGTCGACACGTAACACGTTACGATGCGAGCATTCAGGCAGTCAGTACTGCGAGCCGAACGGTCCATCCATTGTTTCGAATGCTCACTGATGCTCGTCGCGAGCGTTACGTTACGACAAAATGCTCCGGTCAGTCACACCCTAACGTGTTACGTTACGACGAAATGACTCCGGTCAGTCCCACCAGAAGTTCAGAGATACATCACCCCTGTGACGAAATTTATTACGAACCTGCCGGTTTTGTGTACGCTACTTTCCAAATTAAAATTAATGTAGTTATTGAGCATATGGGCTGCTATAAACACAGAAAGAGCCTCGAAATATCATTTATATGTAGAGTAGGTATTTTAAATTCGATATTATTATCGAATGACAATACAATACTTAATTGAAAAGAAGAAAATGAGTAAGATTATTTTGCCATTGTATTCGAAATTAAGTAACGTCAATAACCTGACCTTGCAGTTGCAATAATATTACTCTACTATCACTTCGTCAGTGTCCGACTCCGTTCGGTAACTTTCGGTCGCGCGATCTGATCAGGTGATCTGACGTCGGGTGAGGGCCTGGGCGCCTGGGGACGCGCCTGGGGACCGCACAATTACTACATACCTACTGAAGCCACCGCGCGCCGTAGCTAAAAAAAACAAGGTCGATGTTTTTTTTTAATTTAAATTTATAATTATCTAATAGGAAGACATAAATACATTTTTGTAAATTACTTAACGTCCAAGTGACTCTGAAATCTAGCGCTACGGCTTATGCAATACAGCTTATTATGATCCTACTCGGGCTTCTACTTGTATGTATATATATATATATATATATATATATATATATATATATATATATATATATATATATATATATATATATGTATATATATTTATATATATATATATATATATATATATATATATATATATATATATATATATATATATATATATATATATATATATATATATATATATATATATATATATATATATATATATATATATATATATATATATATATAACTAAAAATATTTACGGGTAAACTGAATATACGGGGGGGGGGGGGGTCGAGCACCTACATATTACTTATCAATGACAATGACATCGTCATTGATAAGTTGTATGTAGATGCTCGTAAAATATATGTATAACCCAAATAGACGTGTCAGGGTTCCCATTGATTTCACATCTCATATCCAACGGTCTAACAGTCATGTTTGCAACGTAAAGTACCTACAAAGTACGGTGAGTACGATAACATCAGCTCACATAACATGATGTGCATTCGGTTAGTTCTGCGTGACTACGGATATGGGAAATTTTTCGCCGCTGATATTCTAAGAAAATTTGCTTCTGCCCCATCACTTTATGTGTTAGTCCCGGGTCATGACATGAAAGTCATAGTATAGGTAACTAGCGCTGTAGTCTAGGGTATATGGCGTTATCCCAGTACACCATTTGCTATATTTGCACAATAGTGTACTTTTATTTATTCTCCAGTTACATTAAAATATTATAGGTACCATCAGAAGATATTTATATTATATTACATTTCCTCTTTCCTAAACTTTGTTACGGTAAAGGGCAGTAAAGGAATAATTCACAAAGCCATCAATTTATTGATTGTAATAGTAGAATTCATTACGAAATTTTTGTATTATTTGCCGTTTATCTCTGTAAATAATGGTATGCAGTCTGATGAATTGCATTTCGACTGCATTCAGTCTGCTTTCATGCTTCTTTTGCCAACTCCATGCCTCGCTTCCATACATAAGGGTTGGAACCAGAACTCTGTTGTGTACTGACAGTATAGCTTTCGCTGATAGGTTTTTATTTTCTGTAACTCATTTCAGTGCACAATTCACTCTGTTCCCAACATTCAATCTCAATTCTATTTCTTTATCAGTCTTTCCATCCCTAGAAAACATTACTACCCAAATATACGAAATCATCTACCTGTTCCAAAATCTCCCCATTTACCAAACATTCCGATTCTTTTAAAAACCATATTTTTGGATTTGCTAACATTCATCAATAAAGATAACACCTTCCATAGCTTCGTCAACTATCAACAGTCGTACGCTTTCTGCAAATCCACAAAATACGCAGAAAAGCTTTTGGTTCTTCCCCAAAAACTTCTCTGCTATATCGCGCAAAGGAAAAATTTGATCACATCCGTACATCCTCTCCCATTCATAAATCCCTAAAACAGTAATAAAAGAAGCCGCCATCTGTATCGTATTTGTCGTAAAATTATACCTCCCAAATCGTAAGTACGTTTTATTATAAATATAAACCATGTAGTTCTCTTTGCGCCATTGGGCGAGGATAAGAGTTCGATGAAGCAGTCAAGTGAGATATCCTACCGGGCCGTAAAACAAAAAAGCAAACAAGATATTTATATATATATATATATATATATATATATATATATATATATATATATATATATATATATATATATATATATATATATATATATATATATATATATATATATATATAAATATAAATATACATATATATTTTATTAGTAACTTTATTTAGTTCTTTTCTAACTTATTTGCATGTTTAGACTCGTAATGCTGTTTAATTTTATACTTTTTCAAGATAGAAACAGAATCATTGCATATCAGGCATGTTGGTTTTGTTACGCAACAATTTAACTTTAATTTTGTAATTTTGTTTTTTTAACGCACATCTACGCGGACACAGGTGCACTCACACGTGCACACGTTTACAAACACATATACACACACACACACACACACACACACATAAACACGTGCACGCGCACACGTGATCACACTCACACGTGCATACACACACACACACACACATACACACACGCGCAAACACGTCGTACGTACACAGACACACACACACACGTGTACCCGCGTGCACGCGCTCACGTTGCATATACCCACACACACACACACACACACACACACACACACACACACACACACACACACACACACACACACACACACACACACACACACACAAGTGTTAACGTTAGTGCATACGTGCACACACATGTGGAGACGCACACGTCCACACGTACATACGCACACATGCAATGTGAGGGCACATTACCGTAATTTGTGATAATGAAATAAATAAGAATTTTTTTTTAAATAATGAGAATAACTATCATTTACTACTCACTTAAAAAAGACCATCACATTAATAAAATATGAGAAAAGTGGATGAAAAATATGTTTTTATATTTATTTTGATAAATATAGTTTTATATTACAAAATAAATGTAAGACAATGGTACATGGATCTTTTTTGATCGAAATTGTTAAATACATATGTAAGGTAGTTGTGTAGTACAATAGTCGTTACTAGTGAGTAAATATACTAGGGAAGCATTGCCTATACGCATCACAGGACTGTTCTAGATCTGAAAATCCAAGATCAATAATTTATATAAAGTATCAAACATAACAAGAATTTTCACACCCATAAACCAAACTTAAAATAAAAAGGATGATAACGAAATATTACATTTTGTCACTACCTCAGTGATATTGAGGTTTATCAGCAGAAGTCTTGTTAGTTACAAAAGATGGGCCTCGATTGTTCAGAAGAATCGTTTCTATTATCTGTGCCAGGAAATGTACAATGAATAAATACTGTTCGCGTTGTTGCGAATATAATTAAGAAATATGTTTCTTCTGCGCAAATTAACTTTTTTCGGAAGTTTTGAGGTTATCATTTCCTTAAACGTCTAAATTGATTGGAAATAATGGTAACGAATATCGAGACGATGGAATAAAGTATTATTGTTAGAAATCAGGTATCGCTATTTCTTAAAATATCAATTAAAAAGTAACGAACCTCTTAAGCTTTTTTAGAAACCGATTGAAAAGAATAACGCGTCAAAAGGAACCGTCAGTGATTTCGATAAACGCAAATGAAGTTAGCAGCGTTTAGCAAAACGATCCTGAGCAAAACAAGTATTCTTAAAAAAGGATAGTAAATTTCTGAGTAATAACTGATTCATATATTACTTTGACCCTTTTGCACGTTCGTCGTATGTACTCGTATTTATTAAAACGTGTTCTGAATTCATTTCGAATCATCAGCCGATAAGCGTCGGTACTAGGAATGAAAATTATTTAAAAAAATGTATTGTATTATTTATTTACATACATTATTTCCAAGTCGTCCAAAATGCTGCAGGTACTTCCGATCACATCTCCCGCGGTAATGTAAGTGCAGTAAGTCCTCTACTTACGTGATTCGACTTACGTGAATTCGCACTTACGCGATATTTGAAAACGTATTTTATTTTAAATTTATTTGACAGCTACCCAGTGAAAAGATGTTTCTACCAGTGTCAAGTCTTATTTTTTTTATCTAGCTACGAATTTTATCAAGAGCCTAGCAGAAATCATCAAAAAAGAGGATAACCTGACCTAACAAATATTTAATGTGGACGAAACTTTGATATACATCGGAAAAAAGCCAATTACAAAAGTCTACATAGACAAACACTATAACTAGGTTGTAATGTTAATGAGGATTTCTAAATTAAACCACTTCTAATTTACAACATCGAAAATCCAAGGGTCTAAAAAATATTTCCAAATAATCACTACCTGTGATTTGGAAACCCAATAAAAAAGCACGAACGACTGAATATTTGATTGTATGTTTGGTTTCGTCGTCATTTTATACAAAAAGACAAACAACAAAAATACTGGACTACTTCTTTCATAAGCAGTTTGTATTTAAATCTAACTATGTATGTTTACAGAAATGATGATGTATGTAAACGTACCTGATTAAATAGTGACTTCGAAAAATAAAAATGTTTTATAAAATATATTATACCGGAGTTACCAATAGGACCCTCACTTATGCTTGGCCAGACACTGTTGTCAAATGTGATTTTGAAACAGTAACTGTGGAGTCTACAGTCAACGAGATTGTGTCATTAGTCAATATCATTGATCTCTGCCAAAAGCTGACCACCGAAGAGCTTATAGAGTCGTGTTTCACAGCAATGAATTATGGAGAAGAGTTTGTTTATGGAAGAGGAGAATGTATCTTCTAGCATAGTAAGATAAATGCTGAAAGCATGGGAAACTGTTGCATCTTACATTAAGAAGCGTCACCCTAACAAGGAGGTAGCTCTGCTATTCGTGCTACAAATTTATTCAATGATAATGTTGTGACACATTTTCGCCAAATTTTGAAGCGTCGCACATAGGGGCAAGAAGACTCGAAAATCGGAAACAAATACAGAAATGAAATATGAGAGACGACTATACGGTATTATTTTTTCTTGAACACAGTGCATTGTTTCCCCCATCACTCAAGTTGGTCACTTGATTTGTCGCGTGTTAAATGGTCAGTGAAGAAGCGGTTTGCTTTCGGTCAAGAAGTACGCGTAAACCGGCGACTTTTGCTACCGATACTTTAACCACTATTTTCTCATAACAAAGCAGGTTTATATTTTTTTTCGACATGAATCCGATGCCTTCAAGTATATACTTTATATTTGTAGTTATTTTATTTGGATACTATTTACCATTTTATTATTTTTAAAATTTTTTAAAGCCTATATAGATTTACGCAAAAAAAATCAATATATTTTTTAAACGTTGGGTTATAGCTTACTTCCAAATGAGAACAAGCGTTAATTTTAATGTCCTTTTTTTGTTTACCTATTCTAGTTTATAAATAAATGTCAAATCATTGCTCTTTCGTAATCTTGAAAAAATTATTTAGTTTTTTGAGTAAGTCGTTGATAAAGGTATTTTTTTCTTAATAAAGAATGTTTTTTAATTTGTATATTTTTCACACAGGTTTGAATCCAAATGACTTGTTTATAATAACAATCGAGTTATTGGACATAATGAGAACATCGGGTGATATAAATTTGCAAGATCAACTATTTTTTGTTGAAAAAACACCTTATAGAACGCACTAATTGCTCTAAAATATATATTAAAGAACTAAATCGTAGGATTTCCCAGTTTGTATCTCAATTCAGAGCAAAATGGAATAAAAATAGTCGAACGAAACGTAAATTTATGCTGAATAACAAAGATTTTAGGAATCCTCAATTCGTTTTACAACACATGCAGTTGCCATTGGAAAACAACAAAAGCGCGGTCGTCCGGAACAACTTTTGAAGATAGTTCTGAACGATGCAATCGCCGCAAAATTGAAAATCAAAGGAACTCCACGCCACTTTCACAACTAGGTCATGCAACGAAAATGAATCTTAAAGCTTCTGGATAGCCAGTTGCATCCAAACTAATGGCAGAAATAATACGATCGCCTAGGCACGCATCCAAATATAAACAAGCTCATCCTTCTTCGATTTTCTTCCATTGCCTTCAATGGAAGAAACAAGGTAGATGACTGAGGAAGAAACCCTTTCAATAATGGTGGAAGCCAAACTCACAAGGTACCAATATAATGTTATAAGACTCTTAAGAATGTCTTTTACACAAAGGCTATAAACTTCCAATCAAAAACTGGCGAACACGGAACCAAGATAGGAAAATTATAGCCGAAAATAAATCGAAGATACAAAAGGATTTCAAAAAGCGATGGATTGATAGTTGATCAGCCAAAGTCGGGTTTCGGAAATTCTAATGACGGTAATACCACCAGGCATTTTTTCAGTGACGCAGATTTGGCATCTGAGATGACGGGAGTGAGACATTTTTTTAGTAGTACTTCTTTTTGCATTTTTGGACTAAGTAGATTCTACTTAGTCCAAAAATGCAAAAAAAACTAAGTTTGGACCGACTAGCTAAGCTACACATGTTGCTTCCTATAGAACTTCACATTTAGTGATAATCTTACATTTATCCGCAGATTTTAAATTTCATCAGTATGTGTTACGTGATATAATACTTCAAGGGTGACATGTAAGACATTCTTGTAGTTAGTTGCAACTCTAGTACTACGAGAAAAGAATCCTCATTGTTCCTACATAAGCCCGATCTGTAGTCATGATAATTTAAATCGTCCATATTCAATAATTATCTTTATCGTATAGCCTTTCACCAGTTGTCAGTTTATCCCGAGTATGACTCGGGCAAGGAGATTGTGTTGCATTGATCAGTCCGAGTGCTAATCGGACAAATCGTATTCCAACTCGGCTGTATTTTGATAAAATTTGACTGTAATTTAAGTGGTATTTTTTTTTATTAATTAAAAGAATAGCCCGCGAAGCCTCTATTAGAGGTTTGTCTGCAGGTAGGATAATAAGGATAGGGAAGGTAAATGTGAAAAATACGTCACAAACACCCAGACCAATTAAAAATAAATCACAAACACCCAGACCAATCAAAAATAAATCTTTGCAAACCGGCAACATTCTAGTAAAAACGATTTCATTTCGCTAGTAGTAAATTATGCGGCAAATCGAACTAGGTATCTAAAAGAATAAGAAGAAGATAGTGGTAGGTACATACCAAACAGACACAAAAAGAGTAATACGAAAATTTGTGAAAAAATAAATATGTGTCTGAAGATATGTATCTGAAGATACAAAGCAATGAATTGCGATTTAATAAAATAACTCTGGAGGCGATGCTTGTTCCGATTCGGAACAAGAACAGACATGCATCGCGTCGCCGCATCGGCCGTCCGACATCCTCCCGGCTCCCGGCAACCGACGAGTCTCCGATCATAGTTGGATGTTTGCGTTCGTTTTTTGTTTATCCGAGTCTAGCCGAGCCGTAGTCGAGTCGAAATCATTCAAATATCAACATTATGACGGACTCGGAGATGTTGCGATGATTTTTGAAACAGCGAACTAAACCGTATAGATGGCTCAATAGCGACTTGTAATTCACCGCTTTGTTTAACAGCGACTTGGGTCGCTGCTTCACTTCGTCCATCTCCTCGTCTTTGGTAGGTATCACATTATTTATAGATCTCTCTTTCTCTCTCTATCTCAAAAATATTGAGTACCCAGATAACGTATAACACGTATTGAGAGCTGATATTATTTTTTGTCCGCGATCAATAGAATAGAACAAACGAAAAACGAATATAATGCGTAAAGATTCAATAGACCACATTACAGTTGACGACTAGGAGTTCAGCCGCGTGGATGAATATGTGTACTCGGGCCAAGTACTTACACTTGGAAAAGATGGACGAACCCTAGAAACCAGTTTGGATGGGGATCGTTTGGGAAATTGTCCTATGTGTTTAACAGTAACATGTCCACGAACCTGAAACGCCAAGTGTATGCGCAGTATGTCCTGCCTGTCATGACCTACGGAGTGGAGATATGGACCCTCACCAAACAGACCATTCACCAACTGCAAGTGGTGCAGAGAGCGATGGAACGCTCCATGTTAGGCATCTCTATCCGAGACCGAACCAGGAATGTGGAGATCCGGAGGAGGACAAGAGTTGCCGACATAGCGCGTTTAGTTGCTAGGAGGAAATGGGAGTGGGTGGACCATGTGTCCAGACGAGAAGATGGCAGGTGGGGAAGAAAAGTTATGGAGTGGCGATCGAGAACCGGATGTAGAAACGTAGGCCGTCAACCAGCGAAATGTACAGACGACATCGCCAAAATTGCCGGAAAGGAGTGGTCGAGGAAGGCCCAAAACCGCAACGACTGGCAGGCATTGAAGAAGGCTCTAGAACCTTCACCTAGCAGTGGGTGGATGCGGGTTGAAGCCACATCTCACTTATATATATAATGTTTATGGCTTAAAATATTTGTGAATGAATTTGATAACCTGTTTTTTTTTTTATTTTTAGTCAAAATAAATATTATGACTAAAAATTTGCATCACAAATGTGATGAAAATTTTCCAGCCTTATCGGTGCTATTTATTATAAGATTTATTGTTTCGGTATTAGAGTACGGATTC
The DNA here is from genome assembly GCF_059751285.1 of Brachycentrus maculatus. Lineage (NCBI taxonomy): Eukaryota > Metazoa > Arthropoda > Insecta > Trichoptera > Brachycentridae > Brachycentrus > Brachycentrus maculatus. Next base: position 25,796 of record NW_028280760.1, on the reverse strand, counting down.
ACCAATGCGGATCATCTAAATGATCGGATCTCTTACCCAATCGAATCCAAACAATACTTTGGGGTATCAACCTTAAAAAAAAACATTTTCAAGTGCAATTTTTTTAAGGTTAGTTGTTTCTAGTCTAGTTACGCTGCTAACACGTGCGCTTTACTAAGCAAGTAGGTATACACAAGCGCAGTTTTAAAATTCTAGTTGTCGACATTTTCTTCATGTTTTCGGATTATCCAGGAAATCTATTATACGGGATTTTTTACAATGTGTTGTATTCGGGATGTATGCATCCCGGAAAATCGGGAGTATACTGTATAAGAAAACTTATATGTAAACACTTCTTTTTTTATTATATGCGAGTTGCATTTATTATTTACCTTGCTTATTTATAATGTACAAGGTTTATAAATGATCTTTAGATCAATAAGTGGACTTTTATTCTTCTAACTAAAAAAAGATGTTATATTTTAATCTGTGTTGGGAACAGGAGGTTGGGATTTGTGCGATCCAATCAGAAACTTGTCAGCATTTGCTCATTGCTAGAAGAAAACCACGCAAAACTCCTCAGTAGCCGGACTGTTGACAGTCGTCAGCAGACCTTCCGTTCCATTAGAAGAGGGTTGTCCTAGCTTGGTTTATGGTTCCAATGTCCTTTACTAGTTTTTTCATGTATGATACCACCTCTTGTGACAGTTCCTTATGAACTATAACGGATCCGATGTCGGATAGGTCCTCACCCACGCTCTTGTAACGCGCCTCCAGGTGTTGTTGTCTTTGAAGTTCACATTCGCTTAGTCGAGCCGTAATCATTCAAATATCAATATAACCAGGACGACGGTTGTCACTTTGCGAAGAATCTGATTGCCGGAAAAATGGTGACCATCAAAGTCATCGGTAAAAGTCACCGATTTAAAAATATCATTCATGTTAATTTTTTTAGCTATTCTGGTTTTTAATCCTAATTTCTTCATTTCTTATTTTTTAATATACAAGGATACGCTTCAGGTATCACGGTGGACTGGTACCTGATGCGGAGGGCTGATTACCTTTCCTTCATGTGTTAACGATCAAGATAACACCGCGTTTATATGTTGCAGTGTTATCTTGATCAATACTTACATGAATGTAAGGTGACCACTCCTGCGCTTCAGGGACTACTAGCCCAGAGTAATATTAAATAAATATTAGAGTGTAAAATCACGAAAAAATAAATATTTTAAAAAGGGAATCGATCCCAGGACCTCCAACACAGTAGCTAAATACGCTAACCATTACACCCATTTTAATATAATCGTCTATTTATATTATTAACTTAAAATACAATTAATTTTTTTTCTTGTCAAACTATAATTTTTTATCATTAATTTACAGTGATGCCTCGCATAACGAACGCTGCGCACAACGATATTTATGTTCGTCCATTACGCCACTGACGGACTGCATTCCGATGCAGGGAGAAGCAGCTGAGGACACTAGAGTGGTTCAGCGCACGAGCTCGTTGAAGAACACTAAGAAGAGCTGACAACTGTAGTGCCAAGTTCTAGTAGTCCAGCAACATGATGAAACTCAAAGAGAAGCTGACAACGAGGAGGAGCAATCAAACCAACCAATCTCAACGGCAGCCATCGAGAACATCCTTGTCAAATGGGTTTCTTCAAGGTATCAGAATTTAACATAACCTAACAAATCTTAACTAAACCAAATAAACAACAAATGGCACCTCCTTTGCCACTTTGGTCTAAACCGCTTCAGCTCCTCATGCGTTGAACAGCCCATGTCCTCGTGGCACGGGTATCATTGTAAGAACATCAATTGGAAAAAATTCATGGTCATGAAAAAAATCAAATTGTACACAACTGACATAAAAACACATTACGGTTTATATAATAGAAACAGTATTTATAAAAAATATATTTGCTTTTTCATAGATTTGGCAACGTTGTAAAGGGTAAAATCAATCTGTATCGTCGAAGGCAGCGCGGTGTAATTTTGCGTATCTGTGTTTTAACACACTAAGGACGGGTGTTTTGTACGTCGTTTTTTTAAATATTGATTCTACTTATTTTGTAATACAATATTTTGTAGTAGACGAGTAGGTGCCTTCTTTCTTCGATTATTCGTAGAACAATACTTCGTGGTTCGAGATGTGCTCTCTCCAGGATATACCAACCATTATTCCATATGCGTTAAACAGCATTGACGACAAGGAGCATCCTTGCCTTACATCATGTCTAATTCTTGCTTCTTTGTTCATTGCCACGTCGAACTATAACAGCTTCCTCTCTATACAGTGTGTATTATACGTCTGTCCCTGTATTTTGTGTCTATATCGTCCATCACCTCAAAGAGCTTTTTCCATTGTACCTTATCAAATGCCTTTTCTATGTCTATGAGTAAGGCAGTACAGTACTGATTATTTACTAGGTATACTACTTTAAAAGATAATCCACTCACCAGAGCAGACGATTCTGCATCATAAATTTAAAAGCAATTTTCACATCTACGAACGAAAAAGGAAGAGTAATAGAAAAATAAATCATAAAAGTAAAAATGAAAATGTAAAAATTAAATGCATATATTTTATCACGAACTGAGCTTAAACTGAGGTTATCAGAACTCGTGCTAGGCCAAGACGATGGGACTCGATTCTTCACATAATGAATTGATCAGCTCTGACAAGAAATTCACAGCGAATGCAGAGTATTTGCTTTGTTGTGAATACAGTTCAATATTTGTATACTCGTATCATGAAGAAATATTTGTCGCAAACGATCTTCCCTCGGAAGTTTTGGGGTTTTTATAATCTTAAATGTCTTTGTTGATTGGAAATAATGGCAACGAATATAGAGACACGGATCAATAACTTAATCTGGTTTTCCTTTTGTTGAAAATGTCAATTAAAAATGTTATGAAGCTTTAGGAAGTCGATACGAAGATAATAACGCGTCTGAAGAAACTGTTAATGATAACAAACGGAAATTGAGGCATTTTGCGAATCGATCGCGAGCAATAAAAGTTTTGTTTTGAAAACATAGTAAATTTTGCATACCCTAATTATAAAATGAGAGCGAAATTAACTATGCAGTGGAACCTCTTATAGCGAGCATTATTCGTTCCAGCATCTTACTCGTTAAATGAAACATGTTTTCCCATAGAAATCAATGTAAAATACGATGCATTCCATGCCGTAAGTATGGCCTTTGAAAGAAATATATTAACGTTTATTCAAAGAAGATAACTTATAAATTGCTAAGGAATAACAACAGTTACAACTTACAACTTGGAAACAATTCAGATTTGAAAAAAAACCTACATAAAAATATGAGTTTAAGACAAATAATTAATTCCTTTAAACTAGAAAACCGTCTAAAGACAATTGCTTTTACAGACGATTAAAAATTTGACGAAAACCTGTCACATCGTTAACATTGAATAAATTTGTAGCACGAATAGCCACCTTAGAATGATGTTTCTTAATATACGATGCAACAGATTCCTATACTTTCAGCATTTCTCTTATTGTGCTAGAAGATTTTTGATCTGCTACTTCCTCCTCCTCCATTAACAAGCTCTCCTCCATAATTTCTTGCTGTGAAACATGATGCAACTCCGTAAGCTCTTCGGTGGTCAGCTCTTGGTTGTGCTCTTTCACAGGCCCTTCAATATCGTAGTTTTCCACCTAGAGTCCATTGATATTGACTTGTGACACAATCTCGTTGACCGTAGACTTCACAGGTACTGTTTCAAAAGTACATTCGGCAACACTCTCTGGCCAAAGTTTTTTCCAAGCATAAGTGAGGGTATTCTTGGTAACTCCTTCCCGAGCCACGAAAGTCCCGGCTCACAAGTGAATGTCATGAAAAGGGGACTTGCTCTTTCTCTGCTCGTTATGCGAAATGTCGCTCGTTAAGAGAGCAACCTTTTCACATTTCTTTGTTCGTTATGCGAATCACTCGTTACGTATACGTTCCACTGTAGTCACTATGTGAAATTACTGATTCGTGCATTACTTTTACCCTTTTGCACGTTTATCGTGTGTTTCATAATATTAGTAGAAACGTGTTTCATTTCAAATAATGATCCGATAATCGATGGCATTATTATAAGGGCTTGCTTTTTAGTTGTAATAACTATTTTAGCTAATTAATTAATTCATTGCTTGTGTTGTTTTCAGCAATCACAAACTACATAGATGTTACAAGAACATAAAAAAAACATTATATTTACATAATGTTTTTTTTACGATGTGGTGCACATGGAAGTGAACAATTTCGCACTGGTTACTATTTACATACATAGATCTTCGGTGTTTGAACGTACGTACATAATGTTTTTAAATAAATATATTGATTCTCTTAATATTATAATGTGTATTTTATTTTTATAAATCAAATAATGATTATTAAATCGATAATATTCTCGACCATATACAAACAATACTTGTGTAGGTATACAGTTTCCTCCGTCCACCACAACTTTATTCAATTTTTAATAACGGACTGCTTACGCTTCACCATCCATAATTTTCTCGTGGTTTTAGGTAAAGTAAATAGCAAATTGTCCAAATAATATCTGTGCATGATATTCCTACTTTTATACTACACAACGTAAAACGCTGTCGAGATATAATATAACGAGAGTATTTCCGCACTGAATCTAAGAATATGCAATGTGAAAATATTTAAGTATACATTTCAGGTATCGCATTTGTAGTAATATTTTTAGACAAATAAATGAATTCAATTAATGTCACTCAAGTATTCAGTTATTTTCTAACATAATACATATTTCTATAAATATTCAATACATATTCGTACATACTAAGAAAATATCGATCACCTACTACAGACTACATGTAGATAAGTCCGGTCTAGTGCAGTAATGATATTAATACGTATACATGTAACATATTTCGTGACAACAACAAAAACGGGGCCATTTCATTCCTGTCGTCAAATTATAAGTGCAGAACAACTCTGAATTCTTTTCGACAGACTTGATTTTAAAAGATTAATAGTAAAATAATAAAAAATAGACGTCGAAAAGAAATGGCGCCGACAAAATATTTGTAGATGGTTTATTATTCCCTTACCTTCAAGCAAAACGTCCATACGGCATACTTACATCAAATTTATATACTACATATAAACATTAAATACAAATAACCCTTAATGAAACCGGATGGTAAAATATGTCAATGAGTATAAAAGATCAATGCTGTGCCTTGTATTTTCGATTTTGATCGAGGCAATGTTTTTATCTTTTTCTGTGGTCTCCCCTAGCTTAATTTATTTTTCTTCCCAAATGTTGGAGATGTTATTTACGGTTTTTGCAAAATCCTAAATATGTGTCATACGAAATTCATCCTAATAATCTCAAAAATGTTTGCCTATGTGATCTATATTCGCATACATTTTTAATACGCGTTAGTGCTTGTTTTTCTGCACTTTGGTCATTATTACCCTTCAGAAGTGTACACGGATCATGCACGGATGCCGGATGTCGTGTTTTGTAAACAATATTAATTTTGACAAATTTATATTACACAATCATCAGCTTCCTTATTCAATCGTGAAAGGAACATTCACGTCAAATTATTTTTTCATCTGATATATTATATTCGTAAAACTTGTATTAAAAAAGAATGTGCATTGTACTTTTATAATAGTAATATTATTTGTTTTTTAAATGTTGAATGTGGATATTAAAATAAATAATTACTTTGTGATTTTTTTTTCAATTGTTATTTATTATATTGAAATTGGACAGTATAAAAATTTTTAGGAATTGATTACAAATAATTATTTTTAGGAGACCCATGTGTCTATTATTGTGTGATTATAATAATTTAATTTATAAAAAAAATGTATATGTATTGTATATTCCTATTATTATTATTTTTTGTGTTTTATTTTTTGATTTTTAGTAAAATTGTCGGTGTGAAACAAAGATTTTCCATGTGTGAAATTTCAGTCGCATGTCGCATACGGCATGCGGACACTAGCTAAGCTCTGACTTCGTTATTCGGCGTTTGATCCAATCTATATGTGATATTAACTTATTCATCTAAAACTGAATAAAATACCACGCATTTTGGTTCCTATAGAATTTCACATTAAATGCTAATCTTACATTTATCCGCAGATTTTAATTTTCATCATCACGTGTTATGTGACATATACTTCAAGGGTGACATGCAAGTCATTCTTGTATATTCAGTTGCAACTCCAGCAGTAACGAGAAAATAGTCCTCATTGCTCCTACATAATTCCGTTGTGTGCTCATGAAATGTAAATCATTCGTGTTTGATGATTATCTTTATTGTGCAGGCTTTAATTCATAAGTACAATGCCTACAGTCAATAATATTAACGAATATTGAGTTTTTTTCTCACAGTTCAAATCATATGTAGCTATTATAACTGATTTTGACAGTTCTCCGTATGTCCCTATTAAATTTTCAATATTCTCGATCACCGGCTAAATTAGAGTAAAAACGATTTCAATTCGCTAGTAAATTAAGTAGTAAATTATGCGGCAAATCGAACTAGGTATCTAGAAGGAGAAGAGGGTGATACAAACCAAACTAAATAAAAAGTAGTAAAAATATGTAAACAAATAAATATCTTCATTGCAATTCAGAAATTAACTCTGGAGGTGATGTTTGTCCGTGCTTGTTCCGAATCGGAACAAGAACAGACACGCATCGCGTCGCCGCATTGGCCGTCCGACATCCTCCCGGCTCCCGGCAACCGACGAGTCTCCTATCATAGTTGGATATTTGCGTTCGTTTTTTGTTTATCCGAGCCGTAATCATTCAAATGTCAACATTACGTCGGACTCGGAGATGTTGCGAATTTTTTTGAAGCAGAGAACTAAACCGTATAGATAAGCTCATCAGCGACTTTGCGGGGATCGGTATACCGTAGAAGGTGACTTGTAAGCAGGGTTGCCAGGTCTTTTCCAAATAAATACCGCAAACAGTGAGCATTTTTTTATCGTATACAGTCAAACTCGGTTATTACGAGCACGATCATAGCGAGGAAACATTCGTTGACATTTTGGTTTCTGATTTTCTCCATACATTTATTCACGGTTATAACGAGGAACTTCTCGGCTATAGCGAGCAAAAAGATATTTGCTCTTTTTTTAAATGTTGAAAATATTTGAATGCTTTAAAACATTTTTGACCTTAAGCAATAAAATTCAATCGGGCAATTGATCGGGACTGTTGCCGCCGGGATCGGATTACGTTTATGACTCTTAATTACTAATTTGGTGTTGTCACCGACAGTAAAAAAGGTTTCACGCATATGGGTTTTGAATTGCATGTTGCAAATTGCAAGCTTTGTCATGTCTGTAAGGACCAACTTTGTTACAATAACTTATTATATAGTTATTGAACGTCATGCTTGTTTCGGGGATTTTTACGATAGCTTCCATATTTTGTATGTTCTATGCTTACTATGGACATTGCATATTAAACACTACGAGGTGGGGAATGTCAAATCAATTCTAGAGCAGGTCAGTTAAAAACAAACCCTCGAATTATCAACAAATGTACTAATAAGAAAAAGTCTCTCGTGAAAAGGTAGAAATTAAAATTGAAGTTTTTAAAAAGTTTTCTTCATTCTCAGTGTGAATATTGTATTTTTATCTGCATTAAAAAACATCACAGATTAAAAAATAACATACGGGAACTGTGATCGTACAAATTTTAATCGAACTGCTGCAATGGTATGTACTGAAGCAGCACAAGATTTTCCATTTTTATAGGAAAACTGGATTGACAGAAAAATATGACATGTGTGTAATGGGTGAATTGTATGAATTTTGTTTCAATTGTGACATATTGTGTAATGTGACCGTTCCAGATAAAAAACTTCATTGATAGGTATTTAAAAAAAAACATTCTCTGACATAACGATTCAAAATTATAACAAGCAAAATCAGTCGGTCCTTTCATCCTCGTTTTAACCGAGTTCGACTGTATTTATATTATGAATTTAGAAGTATTAAGTGCCTAGCACAAGAGCAACTAGCTAACCTACCTTTATGCACTGCATCTTGATCAATACTTACATGAAGGTAAGGTGATCACTCCTGCGCTTCAGGGACCAGCCCAGGGTAATATTAAATAAATACTAATAATATTAAAAATATTAATAATAAAGAGAATATTTGTGTAATATCAAATAAATATGACTCTTTAAGTGATCACAATGTTCTAGTACTTGACTATCTCATCTCACTCACTACTTCATCTCCGTCTACATCATAGTCTTCATCTTCAATTATCTTAATGTTCAATTCATCTTCTATCTCCATTTTCATCTCCATCTCCATCTTCATCTCCGTCTTCACCTCCGTCTCCATCCCCGTCTTCATCATCGTCTTCATCTGCGTCATCATCATCCTCTTCATCTTCATCGTCTTCTTCATCTTCATCTATATTTCCATATCCGTCTTCATCTCCATCTTCATCTCCGTCTCCATCTCCGTGTTCATTTCCGTGATCATCTCCATGTTCATCTACGTGTTCATCTCCGTCATCATCTCCGTTTTCATCTCAGTGTTCATCTCCATTTCCGTGTTCATCTCCATGTTCATCTACGTGTTCATCTCCGTCATCATCTCCGTTTTCATCTCGGTGTTAATCTCCATATCCGTCTTCATCTCCGTGTTTATCTACGAGTTCATCTCCATCTTCATCTCCATTTTCATCTCCGTGTTCATCTCCGTGTTCATCTCCGATCATCAGATCTCAGATCATCAGATCAATGATCTCGATGTTCATCTCCGTGTTCATCTCCATCTTCATCTCTGTCTTCATCTCCGTGTTCTTCTTCATCTCCGTCTTCATCTCCGTCTTCATCTCCGTGCTCATCTCCGTGCTCATCTCCGTGTTCATCTCCGCGTTCATCTCCGTGCACATCTCCGTATTCATCTTCATCTCCGTCTTCATCTCCGTCTCCATTTTCATCTCCATCTTCATCTTCGTTTTCATCTCCGTGTTCATCTCAGTGTTCATCTCCGTGTTCATCTCCGTGCTCATCTACGTGTTCATCTTCATCTCCGTCTTCATTTCCGTGTTCATCTCCTTGTTCATCTCCGTCTTCATCTCCGAATTCATCTCCGTCTTCATCTCCGTGTTGATCTCCGTCTTCATCTCCGCGTTCATCTCCGTGTTCATCTGCGTATTCATCTTCATCTCCGTCTTCATCTCCGTCTCCAACTTCATCTCTGTCTTAATCTCCGTGCTCATCTCCGTGCTCATCTCCGCGCTCATCTCCGTGCACATCTCCGTATTCATCTTCATCTCCGTCTTCATCTCCGTCTCCATTTTCATCTCCGTCTTCATCTTCGTCTTCATCTCCGTGTTCATCTCCGTGTTCATCGTCATGTTCATCTCAGTGTTTATCTCCGTGTTCATCTCCGTGCTCATCTACGTGTTCATCTTAATCTCCGTCTTCATCTCCGTGTTCATCTCCTTGTTCATCTCCGTCTTCATCTCCGTGTTCATCTCCTTGTTCATCTCCGTCTTCATCTCCGTCTTCATCTCCGTCTTCATCTCCGTGTTCATCTCCGTCTTCATCTCCGTGTTCATCTCCGTGTTCATCTCGATGTTCATCTCCGTGTTCATCTCCATCTTCATCTCTGTCTTCATCTCCGTGTTCATCTTCATCTCCGTCTTCATCTCCGCGTTCATCTCCGCGTTCATCTCCGTGTTCATCTCCGTGTTCATCTCCGTCTTTATCTACATCTTCATCTCCGTGTCCATCTCCGTGTTCATCTCCGTGTCATCTCCGTGTTCATCTCCGTGTTCATCTCGATGTTCATCTCCGTGTTCATCTTCATCTCCGTCTTCATCTCCGCGTTCATCTCCGCGTTCATCTCCGCGTTCATCTCCGTGTTCATCTCCGTCTTTATCTCCGTGTTCATCTCCTTGTTCATCTCTGTCTTCATCTCTGTCTTCATCTCCGTGATCATCTTTGTCTTCATCTCCGTGTTCATCTCCGTGTTCATCTACGCGTTCATCTCCGTCTTCATCTCCGTGTTCATCTCCGTCTTCATCTCTGTGTTCATCTCCGTGTTCATCTCCGTGCTCATATCCGTGTTCATCTTCATCTGCGTTTTCATATCCGTGTTCATCTCCGCGTTCATCTCCGTGTTCATCTTCATCTCCGTCTTCATCTCCGTCTCCATTTTCATCTCCGTCTTCATCATCGTCTTCATCACCGTGTTCATCTCCGCGTTCATCTCCGTGTTCATCTCCGTGTTCATCTCCGTCTTTATCTACATCTTCATCTCCGTCTTCATCTCCGTGTTCATCTCCTTGTTCATCTCCGTCTTCATCTCCGTGTTCATCTCCTTGTTCATCTCCGTCTTCATCTCCGTCTTCATCTCCGTCTTCATCTCCGTGTTCATCTCCGTCTTCATCTCCGTGTTCATCTCCGTGTTCATCTCGATGTTCATCTCCGTGTTCATCTCCATCTTCATCTCTGTCTTCATCTCCGTGTTCATCTTCATCTCCGTCTTCATCTCCGCGTTCATCTCCGCGTTCATCTCCGTGTTCATCTCCGTGTTCATCTCCGTCTTTATCTACATCTTCATCTCCGTGTTCATCTCCGTGTTCATCTCCGTGTCATCTCCGTGTTCATCTCCGTGTTCATCTCGATGTTCATCTCCGTGTTCATCTCCATCTTCATCTCTGTCTTCATCTCCGTGTTCATCTTCATCTCCGTCTTCATCTCCGCGTTCATCTCCGCGTTCATCTCCGCGTTCATCTCCGTGTTCATCTCCGTCTTTATCTCCGTGTTCATCTCCTTGTTCATCTCTGTCTTCATCTCTGTCTTCATCTCCGTGATCATCTTTGTCTTCATCTCCGTGTTCATCTCCGTGTTCATCTACGCGTTCATCTCCGTCTTCATCTCCGTGTTCATCTCCGTCTTCATCTCTGTGTTCATCTCCGTGTTCATCTCCGTGCTCATATCCGTGTTCATCTTCATCTCCGTTTTCATATCCGTGTTCATCTCCGCGTTCATCTCCGTGTTCATCTTCATCTCCGTCTTCATCTCCGTCTCCATTTTCATCTCCGTCTTCATCATCGTCTTCATCACCGTGTTCATTTCATCTCCGTGTTCATCTCCGTGTTCATCTCCGTCTTTATCTACATCTTCATCTCCGTCTTCATCTCCGTGTTCATCTCCTTGTTCATCTCCGTCTTCATCTCCGTGTTCATCTCCTTGTTCATCTCCGTCTTCATCTCCGTCTTCATCTCCGCGTTCATCTCCGCGTTCATCTCCGTGTTCATCTCCGTGTTCATCTCCGTCTTTATCTACATCTTCATCTCCGTGTTCATCTCCGTGTTCATCTCCGTGTCATCTCCGTGTTCATCTCCGTGTTCATCTCGATGTTCATCTCCGTGTTCATCTCCATCTTCATCTCTGTCTTCATCTCCGTGTTCATCTTCATCTCCGTCTTCATCTCCGCGTTCATCTCCGCGTTCATCTCCGCGTTCATCTCCGTGTTCATCTCCGTCTTTATCTCCGTGTTCATCTCCTTGTTCATCTCTGTCTTCATCTCTGTCTTCATCTCCGTGATCATCTTTGTCTTCATCTCCGTGTTCATCTCCGTGTTCATCTACGCGTTCATCTCCGTCTTCATCTCCGTGTTCATCTCCGTCCTCATCTCTGTGTTCATCTCCGTGTTCATCTCCGTGCTCATCTCCGTCTTCATCATCGTCTTCATCACCGTGTTCATCTCCGCGTTCATCTCCGTGTTCATCTCCGTGTTCATCTCCGTCTTTATCTACATCTTCATCTCCGTCTTCATCTCTGTGTTCATCTCCGTCTTCATCTCCGTGTTCATCTCCGTGTTCATCTCGATGTTCATTTCCGTGTTCATCTTCATCTCCGTCTTCATCTCCGTCTTCATCTCCGTCTTCATCACCGTCTTCATCTCCGTGTTCATCTCCTTGTTCATCTGTCTTCATCTCTGTGTTCATCTCCGTGATAATCTTCGTCTTCATCTCCGTGTTCATCTCCGTGTTCATCTCCGTGTTCATCTCCGAGTTCATCTCCGTCTTCTTCTCTGTGTTCATCTCTGTGTTCATCTCCGTGCTCATATCCGTGTTCATCATCATCTCCGTCTTCATCTCCGTCTCCATTTTCATCTCCGTCTTCATCTTCGTCTTCATCTCCGTGTTTATCTCCGTGTCATCTCCGTGCTCATCTTTGTGTTCATCTCTGTTTTCATCTCCGTGTTCATCTCCGAGTTCATCTCCGTCTTCTTCTCTGTGTTCATCTCTGTGTTCATCTCCGTGCTCATATCCGTGTTCATCATCATCTCCGTCTTCATCTCCGTCTTCATCTCCGTCTTCATCTCCGCGTTCACCTCCGCGTTCATCTCCGGGTTCATCTCCGTTTTCATCTCTATCTTCATCTCTGTCTTCGTCTCCGTCTTCATCTTCGTCTTCATCTCCATCTTCATCTCCGTCTTCATCTCCGTGGACATCTCCTTGTTCATCTCCTTGTTCATCTTCGTGTTCATCTCCGTGTTCATCTCCGTGATCATCTCCGTCTTCATCTCCGTGTTTTTCTCCGTGTTCATCTCCTTGTTCATCTCTGTCTTCATCTCTGTCTTCATCTCCGTGATCATCTTTGTCTTCATCTCCGTGTTCATCTCCGTGTTCATCTACGCGTTCATCTCCGTCTTCATCTCCGTGTTCATCTCCGTCTTCATCTCTGTGTTCATCTCCGTGTTCATCTCCGTGCTCATATCCGTGTTCATCTTCATCTCCGTTTTCATATCCGTGTTCATCTCCGCGTTCATCTCCGTGTTCATCTTCATCTCCGTCTTCATCTCCGTCTCCATTTTCATCTCCGTCTTCATCATCGTCTTCATCACCGTGTTCATCTCCGCGTTCATCTCCGTGTTCATCTCCGTGTTCATCTCCGTCTTTATCTACATCTTCATCTCCGTCTTCATCTCCGTGTTCATCTCCTTGTTCATCTCCGTCTTCATCTCCGTGTTCATCTCCTTGTTCATCTCCGTCTTCATCTCCGTCTTCATCTCCGTCTTCATCTCCGTGTTCATCTCCGTCTTCATCTCCGTGTTCATCTCCGTGTTCATCTCGATGTTCATCTCCGTGTTCATCTCCATCTTCATCTCTGTCTTCATCTCCGTGTTCATCTTCATCTCCGTCTTCATCTCCGCGTTCATCTCCGCGTTCATCTCCGTGTTCATCTCCGTGTTCATCTCCGTCTTTATCTACATCTTCATCTCCGTGTTCATCTCCGTGTTCATCTCCGTGTCATCTCCGTGTTCATCTCCGTGTTCATCTCGATGTTCATCTCCGTGTTCATCTCCATCTTCATCTCTGTCTTCATCTCCGTGTTCATCTTCATCTCCGTCTTCATCTCCGCGTTCATCTCCGCGTTCATCTCCGCGTTCATCTCCGTGTTCATCTCCGTCTTTATCTCCGTGTTCATCTCCTTGTTCATCTCTGTCTTCATCTCTGTCTTCATCTCCGTGATCATCTTTGTCTTCATCTCCGTGTTCATCTCCGTGTTCATCTACGCGTTCATCTCCGTCTTCATCTCCGTGTTCATCTCCGTCTTCATCTCTGTGTTCATCTCCGTGTTCATCTCCGTGCTCATATCCGTGTTCATCTTCATCTCCGTTTTCATATCCGTGTTCATCTCCGCGTTCATCTCCGTGTTCATCTTCATCTCCGTCTTCATCTCCGTCTCCATTTTCATCTCCGTCTTCATCATCGTCTTCATCACCGTGTTCATTTCATCTCCGTGTTCATCTCCGTGTTCATCTCCGTCTTTATCTACATCTTCATCTCCGTCTTCATCTCCGTGTTCATCTCCTTGTTCATCTCCGTCTTCATCTCCGTGTTCATCTCCTTGTTCATCTCCGTCTTCATCTCCGTCTTCATCTCCGTCTTCATCTCCGTGTTCATCTCCGTCTTCATCTCCGTGTTCATCTCCGTGTTCATCTCGATGTTCATCTCCGTGTTCATCTCCATCTTCATCTCTGTCTTCATCTCCGTGTTCATCTTCATCTCCGTCTTCATCTCCGCGTTCATCTCCGCGTTCATCTCCGTGTTCATCTCCGTGTTCATCTCCGTCTTTATCTACATCTTCATCTCCGTGTTCATCTCCGTGTTCATCTCCGTGTCATCTCCGTGTTCATCTCCGTGTTCATCTCGATGTTCATCTCCGTGTTCATCTCCATCTTCATCTCTGTCTTCATCTCCGTGTTCATCTTCATCTCCGTCTTCATCTCCGCGTTCATCTCCGCGTTCATCTCCGCGTTCATCTCCGTGTTCATCTCCGTCTTTATCTCCGTGTTCATCTCCTTGTTCATCTCTGTCTTCATCTCTGTCTTCATCTCCGTGATCATCTTTGTCTTCATCTCCGTGTTCATCTCCGTGTTCATCTACGCGTTCATCTCCGTCTTCATCTCCGTGTTCATCTCCGTCCTCATCTCTGTGTTCATCTCCGTGTTCATCTCCGTGCTCATCTCCGTCTTCATCATCGTCTTCATCACCGTGTTCATCTCCGCGTTCATCTCCGTGTTCATCTCCGTGTTCATCTCCGTCTTTATCTACATCTTCATCTCCGTCTTCATCTCTGTGTTCATCTCCGTCTTCATCTCCGTGTTCATCTCCGTGTTCATCTCGATGTTCATTTCCGTGTTCATCTTCATCTCCGTCTTCATCTCCGTCTTCATCTCCGTCTTCATCACCGTCTTCATCTCCGTGTTCATCTCCTTGTTCATCTGTCTTCATCTCTGTGTTCATCTCCGTGATAATCTTCGTCTTCATCTCCGTGTTCATCTCCGTGTTCATCTCCGTGTTCATCTCCGAGTTCATCTCCGTCTTCTTCTCTGTGTTCATCTCTGTGTTCATCTCCGTGCTCATATCCGTGTTCATCATCATCTCCGTCTTCATCTCCGTCTCCATTTTCATCTCCGTCTTCATCTTCGTCTTCATCTCCGTGTTTATCTCCGTGTCATCTCCGTGCTCATCTTTGTGTTCATCTCTGTTTTCATCTCCGTGTTCATCTCCGAGTTCATCTCCGTCTTCTTCTCTGTGTTCATCTCTGTGTTCATCTCCGTGCTCATATCCGTGTTCATCATCATCTCCGTCTTCATCTCCGTCTTCATCTCCGTCTTCATCTCCGCGTTCACCTCCGCGTTCATCTCCGGGTTCATCTCCGTTTTCATCTCTATCTTCATCTCTGTCTTCGTCTCCGTCTTCATCTTCGTCTTCATCTCCATCTTCATCTCCGTCTTCATCTCCGTGGACATCTCCTTGTTCATCTCCTTGTTCATCTTCGTGTTCATCTCCGTGTTCATCTCCGTGATCATCTCCGTCTTCATCTCCGTGTTTTTCTCCGTGTTCATCTCCTTGTTCATCTCTGTCTTCATCTCTGTCTTCATCTCCGTGATCATCTTTGTCTTCATCTCCGTGTTCATCTCCGTGTTCATCTACGCGTTCATCTCCGTCTTCATCTCCGTGTTCATCTCCGTCTTCATCTCTGTGTTCATCTCCGTGTTCATCTCCGTGCTCATATCCGTGTTCATCTTCATCTCCGTTTTCATATCCGTGTTCATCTCCGCGTTCATCTCCGTGTTCATCTTCATCTCCGTCTTCATCTCCGTCTCCATTTTCATCTCCGTCTTCATCATCGTCTTCATCACCGTGTTCATCTCCGCGTTCATCTCCGTGTTCATCTCCGTGTTCATCTCCGTCTTTATCTACATCTTCATCTCCGTCTTCATCTCCGTGTTCATCTCCTTGTTCATCTCCGTCTTCATCTCCGTGTTCATCTCCTTGTTCATCTCCGTCTTCATCTCCGTCTTCATCTCCGTCTTCATCTCCGTGTTCATCTCCGTCTTCATCTCCGTGTTCATCTCCGTGTTCATCTCGATGTTCATCTCCGTGTTCATCTCCATCTTCATCTCTGTCTTCATCTCCGTGTTCATCTTCATCTCCGTCTTCATCTCCGCGTTCATCTCCGCGTTCATCTCCGTGTTCATCTCCGTGTTCATCTCCGTCTTTATCTACATCTTCATCTCCGTGTTCATCTCCGTGTTCATCTCCGTGTCATCTCCGTGTTCATCTCCGTGTTCATCTCGATGTTCATCTCCGTGTTCATCTCCATCTTCATCTCTGTCTTCATCTCCGTGTTCATCTTCATCTCCGTCTTCATCTCCGCGTTCATCTCCGCGTTCATCTCCGCGTTCATCTCCGTGTTCATCTCCGTCTTTATCTCCGTGTTCATCTCCTTGTTCATCTCTGTCTTCATCTCTGTCTTCATCTCCGTGATCATCTTTGTCTTCATCTCCGTGTTCATCTCCGTGTTCATCTACGCGTTCATCTCCGTCTTCATCTCCGTGTTCATCTCCGTCCTCATCTCTGTGTTCATCTCCGTGTTCATCTCCGTGCTCATCTCCGTCTTCATCATCGTCTTCATCACCGTGTTCATCTCCGCGTTCATCTCCGTGTTCATCTCCGTGTTCATCTCCGTCTTTATCTACATCTTCATCTCCGTCTTCATCTCTGTGTTCATCTCCGTCTTCATCTCCGTGTTCATCTCCGTGTTCATCTCGATGTTCATTTCCGTGTTCATCTTCATCTCCGTCTTCATCTCCGTCTTCATCTCCGTCTTCATCACCGTCTTCATCTCCGTGTTCATCTCCTTGTTCATCTGTCTTCATCTCTGTGTTCATCTCCGTGATAATCTTTGTCTTCATCTCCGTGTTCATCTCCGTGTTCATCTCCGTGTTCATCTCCGAGTTCATCTCCGTCTTCTTCTCTGTGTTCATCTCTGTGTTCATCTCCGTGCTCATATCCGTGTTCATCATCATCTCCGTCTTCATCTCCGTCTCCATTTTCATCTCCGTCTTCATCTTCGTCTTCATCTCCGTGTTTATCTCCGTGTCATCTCCGTGCTCATCTTTGTGTTCATCTCTGTTTTCATCTCCGTGTTCATCTCCGAGTTCATCTCCGTCTTCTTCTCTGTGTTCATCTCTGTGTTCATCTCCGTGCTCATATCCGTGTTCATCATCATCTCCGTCTTCATCTCCGTCTTCATCTCCGTCTTCATCTCCGCGTTCACCTCCGCGTTCATCTCCGGGTTCATCTCCGTTTTCATCTCTATCTTCATCTCTGTCTTCGTCTCCGTCTTCATCTTCGTCTTCATCTCCATCTTCATCTCCGTCTTCATCTCCGTGGACATCTCCTTGTTCATCTCCTTGTTCATCTTCGTGTTCATCTCCGTGTTCATCTCCGTGATCATCTCCGTCTTCATCTCCGTGTTTTTCTCCGTGTTCATCTCCGTGTTCATCTCCGCGTTCATCTCCGTGTTCATCTCCGTCTTTATCTACATCTTCATCTCCGTTTTCATCTCCGTGTTCATCTTCGTCTTCATCACCGTGTTCATCTCCGTGTTCATCTCCTTGTTCATCTCTGTCTTCATTTCCGTCTTCATCTCCGCGTTCATCTCCGCGTTCATCTCCGTGTTCATCTCCATGTTCATCTCCGTCTTTATCTACATCTTCATCTCCGTCTTCATCTCTGTGTTCATCTCCATGTTCATCTCCGTCTTCATCTCCGTGTTCATCTCCGTGTTCATCTCGATGTTCATTTCCGTGTTCATCTTCATCTCCGTCTTCATCTCCGTCTTCATCTCCGTCTTCATCTCCGTCTTCATCTCCGTGTTCATCTCCTTGTTCATCTCCTTGTTCATCTATGTCTTCATCTCCGTGTTCATCTCCGTGATCATCTCCGTCTTCATCTCCGTGTTCATCTCCTTGTTCATCTCTGTCTTCATCTCTGTCTTCATCTCCGTGATCATCTTTGTCTTCATCTCCGTGTTCATCTCCGTGTTCATCTCCGCGTTCATCTCCGTGTTCATCTCCGTCTTCATCTCCGTGTTCATCTCCGTCTTCATCTCTGTGTTCATCTCCGTGTTCATCTCCGTGCTCATATCCGTGTTCATCTTCATCTCCGTTTTCATATCCGTGTTCATCTCCGCGTTCATCTCCGTGTTCATCTTCATCTCCGTCTTCATCTCCGTCTCCATTTTCATCTCCGTCTTCATCTTCGTCTTCATCACCGTGTTCATCTCCGTGTTCATCTCCTTGTTCATCTCTGTCTTCATTTCCGTGTTCATCTCCGTGATCATCACCGTCTTCATCTCCGTGTTCATTTCCTTGTTCATCTCTGTCTTCATCTCTGTGTTCATCTCCGTGATAATCTTTGTCTTCATCTCCGTGTTCATCTCCGTGTTCATCTCCGCGTTCATCTCCGTGTTCATCTCCGTCTTCATCTCCGCGTTCATCTCCGTCTTCATCTCTGTGTTCATCTCCGTGTTCATCTCCGTGTTCATCTCCGTGTTCATCTCCGTGTTCATCTCGATGTTCATTTCCGTGTTCATCTTCATCTCCGTCTTCATCTCCGTCTTCATCTCCGTGTTCATCTCCTTGTTCATCTCCTTGTTCATCTCTGTCTTCATCTCCGTGTTCATCTCCGTGATCATCTCCGTCTTCATCTCCGTGTTCATCTCCTTGTTCATCTCTGTCTTCATCTCCGTGATCATCTTTGTCTTCATCTCCGTGTTCATCTCCGTGTTCATCTCCGCGTTCATCTCCGTGTTCATCTTCATCTCCGTCTTCATCTCCGTCTTCATCTCCGTCTTCATCTCCGTCTCCATTTTCATCTCCGTCTTCATCTTCGTCTTCATCTCCGTGTTTATCTCCGTGTCATCTCCGTGCTCATCTTTGTGTTCACCTCCGTGTTCATTTCCGTGTTCATCTTCATCTCCGTCTTCATCTCCGTCTTCATCCCCGTGTTCATCTCCGCGTTCATCTCCGTCTTTATCTACATCTTCATCTCCGTGTTTATCTCCTTGTTCATCTCTGTTTTCATCTCCGTGTTCATCTCCGAGTTCATCTCCGTCTTCTTCTCTGTGTTCATCTCCGTGTCATCTCCGTGCTCATCTTTGTGTTCACCTCGGTGTTCATTTCCGTGTTCATCTTCATCTCCGTCTTCATCTCCGTCTTTATCTCCGTGTTCATCTCCGTGTTCATCTCCGTGTTCATCTCCGTCGTCATCTCCGTCTTCATCTCCGTGTTCATCTCCGCGTTCATCTCCGTGTTCATCTCCGTGTTCATCTCCGTCTTTATCTACATCTTCATATCCGTGTTTATCTCCTTGTTCATCTCTGTTTTCATCTCCGTGTTCATCTCCGTCTTTATCTACATCTTCATCTCCGTGTTTATCTCCTTGTTCATCTCTGTTTTCATCTCCGTGTTCATCTCCGAGTTCATCTCCGTCTTCTTCTCTGTGTTCATCTCTGTGTTCATCTCCGTGCTCATATCCATGTTCATCATCATCTCCGTCTTCATCTCCGTCTTCATCTCCGTCTTCATCTCCGTCTTCATCTCCGTCTTCATCTCCGTCTTCATCTCCGTCTTCATCTCCGTCTTCATCTCCGTCTTCATCTCCGCGTTCATCTCCGCGTTCATCTCCGCGTTCATCTCCGTTTTCATCTCTATCTTCATCTCTGTCTTCGTCTCCGTCTTCATCTTCGTCTTCATCTCCATCTTCATCTCCGTCTTCATCTCCGTGTTCATCTCCGTGTTCATCTCCGTGTTCATCTCCGCGTTCATCTCCGTGTTCATCTCCGTCTTTATCTACATCTTCATCTCCGTG
This sequence comes from Brachycentrus maculatus, assembly GCF_059751285.1. Classification (NCBI taxonomy): domain Eukaryota; kingdom Metazoa; phylum Arthropoda; class Insecta; order Trichoptera; family Brachycentridae; genus Brachycentrus; species Brachycentrus maculatus. Next base: position 6,068 of record NW_028280760.1, on the reverse strand, counting down.
TTCATCTCCGTGTTCATTTCCGCGTTCATCTCCGTGTTCATCTCCGTGTTCATCTCCGTCTTCATCTCCGTCTTCATCTACATCTTCATCTTCGTGTTCATCTCCGTGTCTATCTCCGTCCTTCATCTTCGTCTTCATCTCCGTGTTTATCTCTATCTTCATCTCCGTGTTCATATCCATCTTCATCTTCATCTCTGTCTTTATTTCCGTGTTCATCTCCGTGTTCATCTCTGTGTTCATTTCCGTGTTCATCTCCGTCATCATCTCCGTTTTCATCTCCGTGTTCTTCTCCATCTCCGTCTTCATCTCCGTCTCCGTCTTCATCTTCATTTCATCTTATTCATCATATCATCTTCCATCTCTATCTTCATCTCCATCTCCGTCTTCATCTTCATTTCTTCTTATTCTTTATATCAAAGGTCAAAGGTGAAAGTTCAAAGGTCAAAGTTAAAATGGTCTTACTTCAAAGATCAAAGGTCAAAGGTCAAAGTCGAAATGTCTAAGATCAAATGTCAAGGTTCAATGTTCAAAGTTAAAAGGTCAAAGTTCAAATGTCTATGTTCAAAGATTCAAAATTCAAATATCTTAGTTCAAAGTTCAAAAGTCAGAGCGCAAATGTCAAAGTTCAAAGGTCAAAGATCAAAGGTCAAAGTTCAAATGTCTAAGTTCAAAGTTCAAATGACTCAGTTCAAAGTTCAAAGGTCATAGTTAAAATGTCAAACGGAACTGTCAGTGAGTGCGATTACACGTGAAATTACACGTGCGATTACACGTGCGATTACACGTACAATTACACGTGTCATTACTTGTAGAGTGCAATTACACGTGCTATTACGTGCAATTACACGTGAAATTACACGTGCAATTATACGTGTTATTACTCGTGGTTTTACACGTGAAATTACACGTGTAATTACTCGTGTAATTACTCGTGCTATTACTCGTGAAATTACATGTTCAATTACACGTGCAAGTACATGTGCAATTACAACTGCGATTACACGTGAATTAACACGTGCAGTTACACGTGCATGTACGTGCAAATCCACGAAATTGAAAATGAACACACACTTGCACACGTAGACGTGGACATGTCACGTTATGGTTATCCCAGCAGAACTCATGTTGGGTTTATAAACGATGGGGATCGGTGGATTGTTCAGAGAGATTTGACGAATATAAAAAATTTCGAACATGACTGTAATCACTCTGGAAATTACTCCAAAAGGAAACGTAAGAGAAAACACAGTGTTCACGGGAACAACGGAACAGAGTTGCGACGATAATATATAATCGAGAAAGGTATTTTTCTGTGGAAACAATTTTTCTTTGGGAGTTTTGAGGTTATCGTTTTCTGAAACGTTCAAGTTGATTGGAAATAATGACAACGACTATCGAGACGATGGATCAATAATGAATTAATGTTAGAAACCGATTCATCCTTTTTTATACAATTATAATGTATTAACAAAACTTTTAATCTTTTAGAAATTTTTACACTGAGAAAACAACGCGTTAAAAGGAGCTGTCAGTGACATTCGATAAACACAAATGAAGTCAGCAGCAAAACGATCCCGAGTGAAACAAGTATTACTAAAAATGGCAAGTAAATTTTGCATATCTTTGCATGTTGCTTTTACCTTTTTGCACGTTCGTCAAAAAGGTCAAAGCAACATGCAATTTATAAGTTCATTCATTTCGATTTATGTACCTAACATATAACGTATATACGATGGCGTCTATTACGTACATGTACGTATATACATCCATTATCGGGTGCTTGATAAAATGAATCATCATATCATTTACCTCTTTATTCGCCGACGACGAATGCAAAAAATATGCGTGTAGACGCATAAATAATATATCTAAAATACAATACATGTACAGACCAATTAAACAACAATCACAGCAACAGCAACAGCTGCATCACAAAGCAATGTCGATACGGTTTTTGTTTTGTTTTGTTTTTTTTTTTTTTTTTTTTTTTTTTAAGTCCCTGACGTTTCCCCTTACAGGATAAGTCTTCTACTTTCCTTCTCCCTCGCCTCTTCGAGTTCTCCAATCACACACGCAGATTCCTCCATAGACAATAAAATCATATGTTTTTCGATCAACGACAATAGTAAAAAATAATGAATTCTTCTCACTTGTTCATTTCAGGCACACTACCGCCACCTGTCTGCCAGTAGAAAGCAGAAAGCAGATTTCTTCTACCGTACATCGATACGGAGTTTCCGACTATTCGTCTACAGGTGACAAAATATCTTCATAAAATGGTATGTTTAATTCATTTAATTATTTTTTGTTCTTCGTTAATTTTTCGTTACTTAATTTAGTTTATTCTACTTTGCGTACGCAAAGATAAGAGTTTTGTTGAGTTTCTTCTTGCTGTTTATTTATTTATATTTTCTGTTTGATTTTTTGACAAATTTCGTGTTAACTTACGTTCTTCTTATGTAAATAATAAATTAATTTAACCTTTTTGGCATTTGCATAGGCGAAATTTAGACATTTTAACTTAGAATTTCGGACTTTGTTTTTTGATATTTGCACTTTGCCCTTTGATCTTGGCACTTTGACCTTTGACAATTTACTTTGAACTTTGACCTTCGACATTTTTCTTTGACCTTTGACATTTTTCTTTTACCCTTAACATTTTTCTTTGACCCTTAACATTTTTCTTTGACCTTCGACATTTTTCCTTTGACCCTTGACATTTTTCTTTGACCTTCGACATTTTTCTTTGACCCTTAACATTTTACTTTGAACTTCGACATTTTTCCTTTGACCCTTGACATTTTTCTTTGACCTTCGACATTTTTCTTTGACCCTTAACATTTTTCTTTGACCCTTAACATTTTTCTTTGACCTTCGACATTTTTCCTTTGACCCTTGACATTTTTCTTTGACCTTCGACATTTTTCCTTTGACCCTTGACATTTTTCTTTGACCTTCGACATTTTTCTTTGACCCTTAACATTTTTCTTTGACCCTTAACATTTTTCTTTGACCTTCGACATTTTTCCTTTGACCCTTGACATTTTTCTTTGACCTTCGACATTTTTCTTTGACCCTTAACATTTTTCTTTGACCCTTAACATTTTTCTTTGACCTTCGACATTTTTCCTTTGACCCTTGACATTTTTCTTTGACCTTCGACATTTTTCTTTGACCCTTAACATTTTTCTTTGACCTTCAACATTTTTCTTTGACCCTTGACATTTTACTTTGACCTTCGACATTTTTCTTTTACCATTGACATTTTTCTTTGACCTTCGACAATTTTTCTTTGACCCTTGACATTTTCCTTTGACCCTTGACATTTTTCTTTGACCTTCGACATTTTTCTTTGACCTTTGAAAATTTTCTTTGACCTTTAACAATTTACTTTAAACTTTGACATTTGAGGTTAGGTTAGGTTAGGTTAGGTTAGGTTAGGTTAGGTTAGGTTAGGTTAGGTTAGGTTAGGTTAGGTTAGGTTAGGTTAGGTTAGGTTAGGTTAGGTTAGGTTAGGTTAGGTTAGGTTAGGTTAGGTTAGGTTAGGTTAGGTTAGGTTAGGTTAGGTTAGGTTAGGTTAGGTTAGGTTAGGTTAGGTTAGGTTAGGTTAGGTTAGGTTAGGTTAGGTTAGGTTAGGTTAGGTTAGGTTAGGTTAGGTTAGGTTAGGTTAGGTTAGGTTAGGTTAGGTTAGGTTAGGTTAGGTTAGGTTAGGTTAGGTTAGGTTAGGTTAGGTTAGGTTAGGTTAGGTTAGGTTAGGTTAGGTTAGGTTAGGTTAGGTTAGGTTAGGTTAGGTTAGGTTAGGTTAGGTTAGGTTAGGTTAGGTTAGGTTAGGTTAGGTTAGGTTAGGTTAGGTTAGGTTAGGTTAGGTTAGGTTAGGTTAGGTTAGGTTAGGTTAGGTTAGGTTAGGTTAGGTTAGGTTAGGTTAGGTTAGGTTAGGTTAGGTTAGGTTAGGTTAGGTTAGGTTAGGTTAGGTTAGGTTAGGTTAGGTTAGGTTAGGTTAGGTTAGGTTAGGTTAGGTTAGGTTAGGTTAGGTTAGGTTAGGTTAGGTTAGGTTAGGTTAGGTTGGGTTAGGTTGGGTTAGGTTGGGTTAGGTTGGGTTAGGTTGGGTTAGGTTGGGTTAGGTTGGGTTAGGTTGGGTTAGGTTGGGTTAGGTTGGGTTAGGTTAGGTTAGGTTAGGTTAGGTTAGGTTAGGTTAGGTTAGGTTAGGTTAGGTTAGGTTAGGTTAGGTTAGGTTAGGTTAGGTTAGGTTAGGTTAGGTTAGGTTAGGTTAGGTTAGGTTAGGTTAGGTTAGGTTAGGTTAGGTTAGGTTAGGTTAGGTTAGGTTAGGTTAGGTTAGGTTAGGTTAGGTTAGGTTAGGTTAGGTTAGGTTAGGTTAGGTTAGGTTAGGTTAGGTTAGGTTAGGTTAGGTTAGGTTAGGTTAGGTTAGGTTAGGTTAGGTTAGGTTAGGTTAGGTTAGGTTAGGTTAGGTTAGGTTAGGTTAGGTTAGGTTAGGTTAGGTTAGGTTAGGTTAGGTTAGGTTAGGTTAGGTTAGGTTAGGTTAGGTTAGGTTAGGTTAGGTTAGGTTAGGTTAGGTTAGGTTAGGTTAGGTTAGGTTAGGTTAGGTTAGGTTAGGTTAGGTTAGGTTAGGTTAGGTTAGGTTAGGTTAGGTTAGGTTAGGTTAGGTTAGGTTAGGTTAGGTTAGGTTAGGTTAGGTTAGGTTAGGTTAGGTTAGGTTAGGTTAGGTTAGGTTAGGTTAGGTTAGGTTAGGTTAGGTTAGGTTAGGTTAGGTTAGGTTAGGTTAGGTTAGGTTAGGTTAGGTTAGGTTAGGTTAGGTTAGGTTAGGTTAGGTTAGGTTAGGTTAGGTTAGGTTAGGTTAGGTTAGGTTAGGTTAGGTTAGGTTAGGTTAGGTTAGGTTAGGTTAGGTTAGGTTAGGTTAGGTTAGGTTAGGTTAGGTTAGGTTAGGTTAGGTTAGGTTAGGTTAGGTTAGGTTAGGTTAGGTTAGGTTAGGTTAGGTTAGGTTAGGTTAGGTTAGGTTAGGTTAGGTTAGGTTAGGTTAGGTTAGGTTAGGTTAGGTTAGGTTAGGTTAGGTTAGGTTAGGTTAGGTTAGGTTAGGTTAGGTTAGGTTAGGTTAGGTTAGGTTAGGTTAGGTTAGGTTAGGTTAGGTTAGGTTAGGTTAGGTTAGGTTAGGTTAGGTTAGGTTAGGTTAGGTTAGGTTAGGTTAGGTTAGGTTAGGTTAGGTTAGGTTAGGTTAGGTTAGGTTAGGTTAGGTTAGGTTAGGTTAGGTTAGGTTAGGTTAGGTTAGGTTAGGTTAGGTTAGGTTAGGTTAGGTTAGGTTAGGTTAGGTTAGGTTAGGTTAGGTTAGGTTAGGTTAGGTTAGGTTAGGTTAGGTTAGGTTAGGTTAGGTTAGGTTAGGTTAGGTTAGGTTAGGTTAGGTTAGGTTAGGTTAGGTTAGGTTAGGTTAGGTTAGGTTAGGTTAGGTTAGGTTAGGTTAGGTTAGGTTAGGTTAGGTTAGGTTAGGTTAGGTTAGGTTAGGTTAGGTTAGGTTAGGTTAGGTTAGGTTAGGTTAGGTTAGGTTAGGTTAGGTTAGGTTAGGTTAGGTTAGGTTAGGTTAGGTTAGGTTAGGTTAGGTTAGGTTAGGTTAGGTTAGGTTAGGTTAGGTTAGGTTAGGTTAGGTTAGGTTAGGTTAGGTTAGGTTAGGTTAGGTTAGGTTAGGTTAGGTTAGGTTAGGTTAGGTTAGGTTAGGTTAGGTTAGGTTAGGTTAGGTTAGGTTAGGTTAGGTTAGGTTAGGTTAGGTTAGGTTAGGTTAGGTTAGGTTAGGTTAGGTTAGGTTAGGTTAGGTTAGGTTAGGTTAGGTTAGGTTAGGTTAGGTTATGTTAGGTTAGGTTAGGTTAGGTTAGGTTAGGTTAGGTTAGGTTAGGTTAGGTTAGGTTAGGTTAGGTTAGGTTAGGTTAGGTTAGGTTAGGTTAGGTTAGGTTAGGTTAGGTTAGGTTAGGTTAGGTTAGGTTAGGTTAGGTTAGGTTAGGTTAGGTTAGGTTAGGTTAGGTTAGGTTAGGTTAGGTTAGGTTAGGTTAGGTTAGGTTAGGTTAGGT